>NW_019104152.1:128741-130134 GCF_001856785.1 Myzus persicae | reverse complement strand
AATAATACGTAATATGTATTACAGTTTATTCGTAGTTATTCCTGAAATCGACCTTTCTAAAGTTATATCGGCTCCGAGTGCCTATACTGCATTCAATTCACAATAATAGTAAATATGTAATGATAGCTAGGTATGATAAGTCTCAGGATATTTTCCAAGTTAGAACGAGAACATAGAAAAATTATGAATGAAATCCAGTAACTTTGTTTCTCATTATTTGGATATGATAGGTAATGTTCTATTTATCAAAATTATAATAATTTTTTACTTTCATGGGTACTTATAAAAAGAATAAAATAGTTGCTTACAATGTTATTCGTTATATAAAATTCCTATCTGTTTAATGTATCTTATTAATTTGCATCAAAAAATTTATACTTTTGTGACCTACTGGCTACTGCACAGAACACATGTTTTTATGTTTTTGTTGTATACATTTTTCGGCTTTATCTATGGTCTTTGTAAACCCATCTGGCGTATAGTTTTCAAGATGGCTTAGTGTTATTAAATACTTGTGTTTATAAAACGGAGTATAGAATGTTATATAACTAATCAAATTGCTCTTTCAGTATTGTTTACAACGTCAATGTCGACACGTAAATAAACAAATGTATGCGCCAGATCAGTAGAATTTTTATTTTCATGGGTTTCTCGAACACACAGAGTTTAACTCTGAATAAAACAAATATCACTTTATTTCTAAAAAATTTATTTTGACCAGAGGGTATGACCGAATAACAAATCAAGTTTCTTTCTATTTAATAACTCATCCTTTGGTTGAATTCTAGAATGCTTTTACAAAGAAGACTTTTTATGTACCTACCTATTGGACATCACTTGTTTTGTGTAGGTAGGTAGTAAAAGTGTTTTAAACCTTTCATGTTTCCACAATGTTGATCGGAAACGTGGAAAACGAACGCAGGTAGTATTTAGGTGGATGGAACAGCAAAATCGTGCTTTCAAGAAAAATGTTGCAAATTACGAAGAAATATTGAAACAAAATTTCAGTGAAAACTCATAAAATCATTATAACATTTTGTAGGCAGTACTAAAAACAAAAGTTAACTTGTTTATAGCCTAAAGGTACGTTCTTTTTCTGATATATAGTTATAAAAATGTTCTATTCAGTAGGTAACTATACGACGTATAATCGATTAACAATAAAGATTTGACGTGTTTTGTTTTCAACTAAATCGGTATTAAGCCCATCGAAAGTCTACGACCTCCGCTAAGAACGGTTTTAACGACGCCACCGATCATGCAAAAGTTCGTAGATATTATAATACGAGATGATATAAGGTTATTATAATGTTATTATTATTATTATGATCACGACGGCGATGACTCTATCCGGCGCAGGCCATCCGCCCGGAGCGCGCCTCCGGCTCTTCTT
>NW_019104152.1:0-127991 GCF_001856785.1 Myzus persicae | reverse complement strand
TGGGTGGGTGCCGATACTGCGCGGACGCGGGGCGGATGTCTCGCCCGTTATATTACCGTCGGCGGCGGCGGCGGCGACGGGTGGGTGGGTGGTACGTGCCCGCAACAATAAAACACGAAAATACTCGCCGCGTTCGGGTAAGTGTGTTATTCTTCGCCGTCCGTGTGGCATTGCGCGACTACGTATACATATTATTATTACATACCTCTTGGGCTAACCACCGCCATTATGATATGCCGGCGTACCGTGCCGTATCGTCTCGCCGTATCGCCCGCGCTCATTGTTCGCGCCGCCTCGCCGCCGTCCGATTGCTATCGCCGTCTTCATATTATTATTATTATTATTAATATTCTGCCTCGTCGAACGCGCCGCGGATGAGACCGAACGCTCGCCGTGTGCACACTCGGCGTGTCACCCCAATCCGTCGACGACGACGACGACGACGACGACGACGACATATTATATTATTATTGCCCGCACGGTTGTGTTGTACACCTACCCCTGAATCGTGAGAATTCCCAGGCGTACCGACCTGCGAGGTCGAAGTGGAAAAATCGGCCAGAGACCATTCCGTTTTCGGTTTTCCGGCACGCCGTGATGCGCGGTACGGCCTACGGATTGCGTTAAAACGTTTCCCGTTTCGACAGCACGTCGCGAAAGAGCCTTTTTTTTTTAAAAGAGTTTTTTAGCCTTTTAAAATGTCTAATACACACTGATCTCAGAATAGTAAGTTGAAAGTATCAAATGTTGCGAGCTTAGTGTTTTCAAATATAAACGGGCCACCTCTGAATCGATGGGATCCAAAAGCATATGTCAAGTCACGTCCAATTAGCCAACATAATGCTGTTGATGGTATTAGAACAAAGATTTTCAACACTGATGACCCCACTATTTAATACAAAACATTTTTGTGGAAAATACTATAGATTGTATAATATTAATATTATTATTTAACATAATATTCTTTTATTTTATATTTATCGTTATTTTTTTTTACATTCAAGTTGAATATTTTGTTGTATTTTGTATTGTTATATTATTAAAAAATGAATAAAACAATGCTAATCACTATATGTACTAATCTAATTGTATTGACCGAAATATTTATGGCATAAGTCATATGCAACATTTTTTTGAAATAAAATTCCTACTGAACCTATAAAATGATAATGTGATGAACCCATATAATTATACAATTAATTATAGTATTGAAGGTAGAATGATTGGTATGCAGTATGCTATTACTATGTGTGCAAATAATGTTATGTTCACTTTAACCTTTTATCAAATACTTTTTATAATATAGGTAAGTTTAATCAGAAAAAAATGTTCCAATGTTTTGCCTACTACAATTATTCAGTAAATAAGAAATAATTATAATGTTTTTCATTGAGAATTCGATGATAAGAAAATTTAAAATCCTAAGCTAGATTTTTCGGGCGTAGCGATAAAACAATTTTTTGCGGTTCATATATATTTTATTAGTACTTATACTCATAAATATATTTACCAATATACCAATGACTATAGGTAGGTATTATATTATTATTGTATAGGTACGCAACCCGCCATAACACACGGATCTCGTAGGTCGAGGTATGATAATATGTGTATAATAATGTATAGTCGACCGAGACCCAAAAGCAATGCCCCTGATTCAGGTTTTAACAAGATGGGGGGGGGGGATCACCCTGTATATTAATAGTTTTAGGCATAACTTTTTGCAGTGCCCACAAAAGACAGGAAACAATAATTAAATGGTTATCTTTTACGGCTCGCTTGCAGAAAAAAGTCAAACCCTGGTCGTCGTCTTGGCGCTTTCCAGAGAGAAAATATTATATTTTACTTCTTGTAGATTAAGTCTTATTTAAAAATAATTTTCATATCCTAGTTGATGATACATAATTCTTAAGAATAAAATATAAATACATAGAGATAGATAGCGAACCCATGTGTACATGCCTCGAATGTGCTTACCCAGCGAGATTTGCAACCTGCGGGTTATTAAGTCTTGAGTGGACAAGACACCTGAAATTATTATGAATGGTATATCCAGTAAGAAGCGCATAAAGAGGCATAAAGAGCCCCCAGGTTATGTTAAGTTAGGTTAGGTTAGGGGCGCCGTTTCAGTTTTTTTTCTGGGTGTGCAAACTTTTAGACAGGCCAATTTTGACATTTCACCAGGCCATCAAAAAAATATGTATAAATGTAGGTAACCTAAGCAAACCTATGTAAATATTCTTTCCTTCCCTTTTATAATTCCAATTGAAACTCATAACGACTGATGCAACTTTTAAATAGCCATCGATTCAACGAATTAAAAGCTTATAAGCAATTAAAGCTACCAGTTGAAACCATTTCACTTTTATTTGAAAAAAAGGCAAATAAGGTATAATCAATATACCTGATAAGCCAAAAATGTACAAAAACTTGAAAAAAAAAATATTTTATTTATATTAATTATATATGAAATCATAATGTATAAGTTAATTATGCCGGTATCATATTTTGTTACTTAATACGTTGTCAAGTTTTTGACTTAGAAACACATTTTATCAACATACTCAAATCGAAAAACTACTAAAAATGTCCATAAATACCTGTGGTTCATTATCTTTATTTGAAAAATATTGGGAATTTTTAATTTTGAACTGCCAATTCGTATCCACTAGATCAAATTTCCTACCGAACACCGCATTCAAATTTGAACATAAAGCATTTTTTTTTTTTTGCAAAACGTAATGATAAACAAAAATCATATCTTTGTAAAACCATTTTCGTATTAAATTTAATATTGTTGATTATCAATTATCATATTTTGATATTGTTTTTTTTTCAATTATAACAATCTATATGTAATTGTGTTACAATAAAATGTGTGTTTATAGATCATAATTATAATTATATAATATAATATTATATGATAATATGACTATTATTCCTACCTACATAATATATATCTATAGAAAATTTAGAATATTAGTGATGTGTCCCCAAGTCTAATAAAAATTATAGTCAGGAGACTATAGAAGGATTTATGGATTATAAATATATACGTTTTGGACTTTTGGTTTCAAAGGTCTGCAGACTTCTAGAGTCCATGGATGGCAAATTTTGCTGACTTAAAATGTCAAAAATTATCTGATTTTTCGGTTTTTTTCCTGCTTGCCATGAAGCTTTGAAATACACACATGAATAAGAAAAAAATATTGTCAATATAAAATATAACATAGAAAGTATTTTAATTTTTGACGTGCCATGTTGGGCAAGTGCGTGTCACGGACTTGCAACGTCTGGACTCCAGAAACATGATACATATAGATTAATATTTTTCATCAAGTTTTGAAATTCCAAAATTTCCAAAATTTCTTAGTGTGGTACATTTCACATAAGACTTGTCACCTCCCCATACGACGCTCCTAGCCCACCACAGCGATCCCCGTGTCGGTCAACCCATATTTATTATTGCACATTTCCGTGCACTGCGTGTAGTGTAATCTATATTGTTATTTGTATTTTTCCGGCCGTTATAGAACACGACAGTTTTAATGGTTTGAATTATTAAGATGCTACAATTTTGCCAAGTAATTTAAATTTAAATATTAGTGCAGTTATAAAGTTGTTTTGAAAATATATGTTTAGGTACCTCTACCTAAACATATTATATTTTATAACCTACCGCATAGGTATATGTAGTATTTAATCATATTGTGTTATACTTTGTTGTTACTACTTATACTCACGTCATATTCAAGTGTTTGGTTTTTGTGAAAATGTACGCAAATAATTTTTATTATTATTATATTATATAATTATACATTATATTTATAACTATTTTAATTATTCAAATAGTAAATATGTTCATTCTTCGTTTTTTTTTAAATTCACTCTCGTACTGTCTTCGTGGGTTATGTGATTCTATTAATTGGGCTCTACATTTTATTATAAACTAATAATAATATGAATTTAATATAAAGTTAAATTTGCATAACAAATTCATTCACAAGACCACAACCGACTTACTTTTAAATAAGAGATTCATAACAAACATCTATATACTATCCTAAAAATAATTGAAGTGCCTAAACTTAATTATAAAAATATAAAACCAATTGTGCCAGTTATAAACTGTATTCTAAATTTGAATGATTTCAAGTACGACTATATGAAGACGATGGTACATACTCGTACCACACGTGGCGTAGTTCATTCACTACACCACTTCGGACTAACAACGAGAGATTTTCTACAAAACTCGTGCAAGGAATGCCTATCTTATTACTTATCAATTTTCTGCCTCCAATATAAATTATTAATGATCACTTTTTTCAATAAAAACAAAAAACTACTGCCCTCGTGTAACTTATTATTTAGATTTCGATCTTGTTTATTAATATTTGTTTTTATCGCTTATTGATGTACCTACCTACCCATCATATGTATAATTTTGTTTGATAATTATATAGCATAGAGGTTATTTTTTTCAATTACGTATACATACTATAGCCATAAGCAGTTAGGTGAAAGGTACACACTATACACTATACATAATATATGATTATTTACATAGATACACCATATTAAACAATCTATATAATTAATTTATCCGCCACCAATGAATCATTATTACAAATATTACAACCACAAGTCCACAACCACGTATGAGTGTGTACATAAATATTTGATCAGTGAACAGAACGGACGGTTGATGCGCATGGTTTATTTAATATTCAAATAATTGATATAGGTACGAATAGAAATACCTAGGTACCTACTTCTATAAATAATTCGATAATGACAAAACTGCATAGGTGTAATTACATTTGTTATTCTTGTTTTTAATTAAAATTGTGTTAGGAAAAGTACTTAATGCAATAATACTTGAATTATGTTAGGGTGTCTAGAACATTTTGTGCAATAGTGAACTTCGTTATCAGACACAGACGAGTAGAGGACTTTTACTCTGAATAGAGTAGAACACCGTTTATCGTTTTTCTGAATTAATAAAATGATTCCTTCGCATCTACTACTTTAATTTAAATAACCATATCTGTTGAAAAATACAAAATTAGAAATGAAAAGAAAAAATAAATAAATTGATATAAGAATTTAAAACTTGTAAAATACTATAAAGCATTAGGTTTAATATTTTAACTAAAAATTACTCACACCACAGTCTAGTTAGTATTTTTTATATATTTTTAAAATATCACTATGACATTATTGTTGCATTATTGTTGCTTGTATTTTGAAATAATTTATTTTAATATCAAGAAGAAATAAGAAATGCGAATAATAACGATTCATCAGTACCTGCTGTGAACCGCATATTTTTGTAAGCAACAAAAAATAATCAATTTGTATTAAATTAACATTCAGCCGAGCCATCTAGCTCAGGAGTAACAATAATGCTATAATTATATTATTTATTCCATATTATAAGTAAATTTTCCATTATCGATATTTTTTAACTCATTTTTTTATTTTTATTGGAAAGACCTTGTGTCCAACATAAATAATGTACAAAATTGAAAATTAAAAGTTATAAAATAGGGAAACATTCCGATTTAAGAAGAAAAACAATTTCAGTTGTAAAAACGATTAGGTATTACCTGCTTTAAAATCTATAGTGACACAATATATATTATAATATTTGTCTTGTACAAGAGGTTCGTGAGAAAAATGTATTACATACAAGTTACACCTAAGTTATAGGTAACTAATATTTAAAAGTATTATCATCGACATTTATATAACATTATACATTATTTACAAAATGTAATAATTTGTATATTTAGTTATTGGTTAGACATTAGACTTATTAGAGCATATATTAAAATATAAATGAAGTACAAAAACATCAAAAACATCAAATTAAAAACTATAATATATTATTAAATGTATCATAATAGTATTATTATGTTGACATAAAATATGGATAGCACGCACTATACAATATTCACTTGGACAGTACACTATTTTGCTATTATTTACCAATATTACTAATCCTTTAAATTATAAAATAAAATAGTATATTTACCAATAATTATTATAAAACTGATATCTCCGTAAATTTGTAACATTATAGGTACTAATATGAAATGTGAAGAATGAACAATGAAGATAAAGATAAATGAGTAGATATTAGTTCAGTATGACTCATTGACACGTATAATAAAATAGTGATGTCCAAACTTTAGGTAATCAATAACTAATCAATTAAAATCAAAAAAATAGTTTTCATAACTATATTCATTGTAATCAAATATTTAAATATTTAAAAATTATAATAGAAATGTTATTGATATCGTCTTGAAATTATTACCTCTTTAAAAGTATGCACAGTTATATATATTATTTTAAATTACAATACCAATTGTAGCAAGCTACAAGTTACTTGACAATTAAAAGGTATAAATGTGCAATGCAAATTGTGCACTTGGTTACGTATCTTCGATGTATATAATATTGATTACTGGCAATGGAAAATCTTTTCTTCGGTCAGTTTTTAGTATTTTTTTTCAAATCTTAAATTATTTATTAGTCCATAATATTGGAGTGTGAAAAATCAAATGTATAAAAATTGTTTATCGATGTGTTGTTTAAGTTTTTATTTTTCTTACATTTTTTTAAACCAGTAAAAGAAAAAAATATGTTTGAATTTTTATATCACTGTAACTTTTCAATAAAATACTGCTTGGTTTAGTATTTAAATAATAATAATAATAGTGTCTGATCGATAATTAGTATGGTTGATAAATACTTCCTGTCTCCTGATTTAAAACTGATAGTTGAATGCTTGAGTCGAATTATAATAATAGTCTACTCTGAAGTTAAGGAACACAATTGATGTTCATGGCCTCTGGTCTCTAATTTGACAATAATTTTACCTAAGCGCCACGGGGTATACTCGCCGGTGAGAGCATATATTGTATACTCCCAAAAAAATTGAGTTTATACCGACTGATAATAAGATACGATAATAACTAACACGAAACTAATTTTATTTGTCCATAATGTGCTATTAAAGTTTATATATTCACCTCTAACGTATATTGCTAATTTGATTTATTTTTGTTTTATATACTTTAATACCTAATCCATAAACTCTAGTGTCACAATAGAAGATTAATATTCAATTTTTTTTTATCTCTTATACCTACAGTGCAATTAATAAAACTGAGTACCGATATCAAAGCTCAACTTTAAATTAGAAAATGGTTGAACTATGCTCATTATTGCCTGTAGGAATAACCTGGTGTGGCCCTCTATACATGATGCGTCTGGGAATAAAGAAAACTCTGATATATTTCTTGTGGCAGTCAACTTGATAAATAACATGCAAATATAATACTTATTAGGTAATTAAATATACTAAACTTACAAATCGCAATTTTCAGTAAACGTACCGAAATTTTAGGGTACCGTTAATCAGTTTGGATTACTCTGGCTTAGAAAAGATTGTTGTTATTTGAGCTCTTATCTATTTATGGATAGATTATATTTTTATTAATGCAGTGAAGCTCAGAAGTGACAACCTTAATATTTAATGTGCTTCTTAAAATACTGAAAAAGTTCAATTTGAAAATGTCCATTTTACAGTAAATAACGAAATAATCTGAACCGAAAATGTCATCACCAATATTTTTTGTTTCTAAATTAAATTTGACAATTTGTTACAAATTTATATTGCAGAAGGGTCGTGAATGCTTTTTCATTATTCAGGCGTCGGTCAATATCGGCTGAATCACTCGACGTTTATATTATGACCGTTACAACATTTTTACATTCTGCACGCGAATACTTAATCATTTTTTTCTGGTAGAGTTATTATTTTGTTTCACTAAATATAATAGATATACCTATGCTAAAATTGTTGTTATATGCTTAAAGTAAAAACAAAATTATCCGTACACCTACAACAGCTGATGTTTCTATATTAGATGCCTCATGTCTGCGATCTAAGACGGTTTTAACATTATCACTCATCACATGGACGTAGAAACAGTGATTCAGCCGATATCGATTAGTAGGTGTACCTAATTTAAGTTTTACCGAAGCTTAGAACGTTAATAATAAATGCTCGTCTATACTCTATGGTCACTGTCTACTTCAAGGTGAAATCTACGGCGAATACAATGAATTATTACAACTGTACCGTTTTTGTTGTCGTCACATCGATGGGGTAGTAATTAATTTATTTTATATCTAAAAAAAACCATAGACAGGCACAAAATATTATTCACCGATGTGTTAAATAAAAAAAGTATTTTAGATTACTTGTTTGAAACTGAGTTAATTTAACAGTTTTTTGCATGTTAACTTTAAACTTTGTGAGTTAAATATATTATTTGTTATGAATTAACTTCTAACTTGTCAATATTGTGTTCATTTAACTTAGCTTCAGTTTATTATTTGCACTAACTTGCCTAACTTTGACAATAACTCATAATATATAATATTAGTGTTTAAACTGCCTTCAGTAGTTAGTACTTCTAACTAGGTTAGGTTAGGAGGTACTACTCACTATTATGCAATAATAGTAGATAGGTACTTACAAATTGAGTATAGGCATTATTTTCTACAAGTTGCAACTACATACCTGGGAAGAACTGGGTTATTAAGTGTGAGTACAGAGCGGCGTATGTATAGATGGATTAATACGCCATGTTAATATTAAATTAAACGCAAAATATGCATTTACAAATTTTATAAATTTTGCCGCTCCCTACCAAGTACCGCTCGCGGCAATTTCCCTAAGTATGGTGCTGTACATAACATATTTTATATTACCGGTTATATTACTATTACATAGGTACCTACTATTAACAATACATTTTAACATATAATGTACCTAACTAATTTATGCAGGCACAGGCGGTATATCACATATCTAATATTATATTATTAAAATTAAATATTTACATTTTGACGTCTATGATAGAAATAAAACTTAAAAGTATTTAGTTAAAAGTTATAACCTTATAACTTATAGCACAATATATTATATTAATTAATTATATACAAATGTATATCGGTTCCATCATCCCGTAGCATCATTGATATTGCTGCTCGATTTTCTTTGATGTATACCGACAACAACTATATATAGATGAGAATCCGTGGCTTTGGACAGTCACTAAAGTTTTAAAGCTGATCAGCAGAACCAAACACAGCAAAGACACATTAAAGGATAGAATAGGAGTTCATGATATATTATTAACTTTTGTAATATATAGGCAAGGTTGAAGATATCCACTTTGTGTCTGGGTATTGAGATTTTTAATAATTTAAGGTTATAATTTTGTAATGCGCTAATGCACTATAATGAAATGAATAGTACTTTTAATAGAGTATAGACGTGTATAGTATAATATTAAATTATATAACCTCGGTACCTATATTTAAAAATTATCTCCACTAAAATTCTAAAATTCTAGTACAAATCTTGCATTAGTCGATATCTAGAGAAACATCATGTTTCGATATTCTCTGAATAATAATATCAACTTTTGGTTTATCATAATAATATAAAAAAAATCCAGCTCATATGAAAAAAAAAATAAAAAACAATCTAATGGACTAAAGATGTAAAGGACATTGTCATGCATTTATGATTTAGTACCTATGCAACCTATCCGACTATCTAAGACTAGTAGAAATTGAGATCAAGAAGGATTAACGGGAAGATATATTATTTCGATACAAGTGACATGGATAATCTTTCGTTAGCATGCATGTAATTAGATCTATCCATTTAAATTATTAACAGTTGTCATCTACGTATTTCGACTACCGGTTATCTTTTCTTTCTGTACATAATATATTAAAATTGAATACACGATTTTCTACTGCTAACAAAAAAAGTTTCATGGAAATTCAAATTAATTTGTTATGAACGTTGTTTGATGTTCAAATTTTCAAGACTTTGGATAATCACAAGTGAAATAACAACAACTATTCTCATTTACATGGTTCCTCAAAAGTTGTTATCATATCAATTTAAACATTTTACAGACACAATATAGGCACAATTTTTCTTTATAAGACTTTGAACTCAAATGTTGACAAAAATCGTCAAAATCAGGAACATTTTAAAATCATTTTGTTGCTAAAAAAATTAAAAATTGTAGGTAGGTAGTATAGGTAGTATAGGTAGTATATATACATCGATATACATATAAATATATTTATCATATATTACTGTCTAACTTGGGTCATCTAAGTGCTATTAGATATTATACTTTAATTTAGAGTAAATATAAACACTTAAGTACTATTAGATAATGCGAGGAGGGACGAAGCTTAGTTTTGAGATAATGCATAATGCTAATACCATAATGTGTTTTGTTTTCTCGCACAACTTTGTGCGATAATATTTATTTTTACTTTGATAACATTTAAAATGTTTAGATTTAGATAACACTAGATATTTTAATTTTAAATGTTTAGTGTTCATACTTTATAATATTATATTATGTAAGTCACAAAAATCTTTATTCACTCTAAATATATGTTTTTACACGTCTTGAAAGGTTCTAAAAATGAAATAAGCATTAAAGTCAACCTAGGCTTGTACATAATCACAGCCATTTTTTTTTATATATTTAACATGATAATAGGGACCCACGCCTATGGCGCACTAATAACAGTGACCTAGGTAACCTACCTGCTACCTAGGTACCCAACATGCAAAGGATGTCCGCTTTTTATAATTATTTTAATATACCTACTAATTATATTTAAAAAATCTTGTAACCATAAATTTAAATTTTATACGTAATTATATATTTGCGTAATTGCGTACATTTAATGAATATAGTCGGGCGAGCTGGCGAACAAAACAAATTTCTTTATTTCACAAACGTATAGTATTACGTGGAACAAAAAAATGTTTTTTATTTATTTGTTGTAGTGTTAAAGTACCGTTATGGTGTAATGCAAACGATGAATTTTATATGTTTTAATATGAAAAGTTTTTCTGCATCATCACCGCCACGGTATAGGTCATAGTAGGTAATGTAGAATTATACAAAGTACGAATTATTACATAACTGTACGTATAAACACGGCGACGGAACTGTTTGAAAAGCTAAAAAAATGTGCGAACCTTGAATGAAAAAGATTAAATCATAAATGTCCACCAAATTGTTATTGTTGATGTGCTATTAAATTTTTGTTGTTATAATAAGCTTTAAATATGATCAAACACTGAACATTCTAAAATAAAACTTGTAAAATATTATGATATAGAATTATAAAAAAATATGCCAAAACTTCATCTCCTTTATTTTTTGTTTTTCACTATTTTTAAGTTGACCTAACAAAGATAATTTTATTTTGAAAGTTTTCATGATTGCCACATAATTGTATTTATGAACGCTGTTTTTTTTCTTATAGAACAATTGTATTCAAAGACAAATTAAAAAAGGAAACTTTTGTTTAACACTGCACATTATTGTATATTTAAATGTAAATTTATGTAACTCTCATAAACAATTTAATTACCTCTTCAAATAATATCGAATTATAATTAATGATATTATGTCTTGATTAGGATATTAATTTGGTAGGTATTTGCCACATTTTTACAAGTCGAAAAATATATAATATTTTTAATATCTTGTCCTGTATTATATCTTGTACCTACCTACTATTATTGACTTTTATGATTTATTATGTGTAAGGTATAAACTAAAATCTAAATACTAAATAAGTTGTAGGTACCTAAACAGTAAGTTCATATACTTATTATTTAAAATATTTAGGTATTTTTTAATATTTAATAACTTGTAATAAATGCGTGCTCATAGACGATAAAAATTGACTGATAAGTTCTGTTTGCTTAGAAATAATATACCTATTTTAAATCTGCACGTACCCATTTAAAATATACTGTTCTAGCTAATTGTGATGTTTAATCTTTGGATATTTATATATTATTTAAGCTCGGATTTAAATGCCCTTATAACCGTACAAATATGGTCTAAAAAATAGCCATAAATGCCATTGAAAAATCCAATTCATCACAAAAATTAAATTAAAAATGCCATATATTTTTTTTTAAACACTTTGGTATTTTAATTAGGAATTTATGGTTAAGATATAATTATTATTTTGTTAAAAAAAAACTGAAATTTGAAAAATTGACTTAATGCTGCGATGATATTGATACGCAAGTTTTTTGGACTTTTGGGGCAATATTATTCATTCTGAACATACCTAAATATACATCAATATTTATGTAAAATTAAAATTCTAAATAACCCATTTTACTAATTAAATTTTGAGCGTTGCATGGCAATAAATAAATATAAGATTAAAATTGAATCGAAAAATAAAGATTGACTGTGTGTATGGAAAAACCCGATAAACCTATAAAACGAAAACAACTTAAATATCAAGAAAACAATTTATTTTTGGATAATATTTTGAATAGACTAAATATGTATAGTATACTGAAAAACTATGCATTAAAACCAACAAAATGATACAATAATTCTAAAAATGCTCTAAAAATGACAAAAACGTCAAAATATGCAAACAAAATGCAAAAAATTAAATTTTTAGCTTGGAAGCACTGGTTTCATGAAACGAATTATGTACTTGGAAAGCATTGTCTAAGGTCAACCAAAAAAATATGCACTTTGCATTGAAATCCGGGCCTAATATATATTATATTACCCTTTTTGCCTATCTTTTTAAATTTAAGCAACACATCATATCATAATAACCATCTTGGTACCTTCAACAAATATGTAAAAAGGTATTTTTAACATAATGTATTACATCGGTGTAGAGAATATTCGGATTTATTTTACTTTGTTCATTACTAAAGCTTATAACAATACTAAAAATGGCTCATTTGTACAATTTATGCCATATATATTTATTGTGGTTTCTTTAAATCATATACTTTACTACGTATTCATTTAAATGTAGAGAACATTTTCATTGTGTAGGCTTCTTGGCAAATGTGAATAATTCGATAAAAGTATATGTATTAATTTAAAAACCTGAATAAGATCAGCTTCGAAATGACTTAAAGCAGAGCCCATTCACCTTAAATTAATCATAACAATTGTCATTAACTATTTTAATTATCAATTTGTAACTTTGGATTTTGATCAATGGTTTAAATATTTTGTAATATGCATCTCAAAAACCACGAAATCAAACAAATTAATTTTAGTTATTTTAGAATAATCAGTAATTGGTAAAAATATAATGATGAGAAACACTGGTGTACTTCTACAACAAAGTTTTGAAACTCAATAAAATCTTTCATTATTTGACCAAACAAAAATGTACAAAACGTATTGTACAAGGGTTTTACTATTTTTAAAAGTTAAAAATTGTTTTAACTTTTTAAGTAAGATTTGTTTGTAAGTGTCGAAAATTATATTTGTATTTTAACAGCCTAAAAGAAAGAATATTATATGTAAACGAAATGTTTCATGTCTGTTTGTCTGCTTATATTTAAAATTAAAAATGTCTATTGGGAATAAAAGCCCACTATTTTTCAAAATAAACAAACATTATTTGAATTGTATTACAATTTTTCAGTTTTATGATAATATTTAGTATCATATTTCTCTACCATATTTTTTATGACACTGCTATACAACACAAAATTATACCTAATCGAATTGATGGAAAATTAATAAAAGTTAATACATTTTTGTGTGTCAAGTTTGATGCCTATATTATTTTAGGATTTTGAATTTGAAATTTTTCACTTGATATCAATTAAAAATCTCAGTATATTAAATATTTCACTGATATTATGAAAAGTTTAAATATTTTTTTTTATTCCTTTCATGATGTAGATAATTACTGATTATTGTTGATTGATGATTAGTTAAGTCTGGGTTTTGCAGGTTTTTTCATATTTTTACTGCTTAATTGTTACTTATAGTAATTAATGATTACGTTACATAGTAAATACTGATAATTGATGAATATTAATCTTCAATGTTAGTTGTTCAAGAATTACATCGTTATTGGTTATAACTTTATCAGTTATCAGTGATTGTACTTCTAATTGCAGATAGCTAGTAGAAGGTATTCAGTATTTGCATATTTTCTATTCGGTAGTTACTATACAAATTAATTTATTATAATAATTAATAACAAATAAGTAATAACACTGCTACAATATTATGAATTCATATCATATCAACATCAAATATTTTTTATTTTAGTTTAAAATGTGTTGTGGCGTTATCAATTATGCCTTATGCTTATGATTTTGTAACTTATGAGCTCGTACTTTCCTTATGAGCTAGTATTTCCCTTATGAGCTAGTACTTTCCTTAAGAGGTTAGGTTTGAGGTTAGTTATAGTTATGCTTAAGTATCTTTGTAGGTACAATGGTATCAAGCAAATTCTGCACTGTATGTTTAGGGTGTACCTTAGTTTCATACAATAAACATAATGTTATCCAGAAAAGTTGTCTATTAAATAAAAGATACATTTTTTTAAAAACAAATTACATGAAATTTGAATTGTCTGTGGCTGTATAGTTTACACGGGACTCATTCGACCACATAGCTCGTTTTGCTCGGTCGATCATCAATATTGACCAAGTAATGCCTAGTTTACTCGGATTAGTATCTACATGCATTCTATTCACTGTACCGAGTGGCTACCCTCACCTCCCTTCCCATTCCTAGGACCCACTGTACATGGTCGAGTACTCGACAGTTATATCCAATGTTTATTTTCTCAGAATCAATATTGAGCATAATTTGAGCATTCTTGCATTATTGTTATTGACTCGTGACTCGTCGTCAAAATATTTATTCACCTGTAAATACTACAGCATATTGTGTTTTCTGTATTCTAAAAATGCCTATCTATGAACATAAATTTCTCAGAGGTGCAAAATGATCACCAAGATACCAAAAGATACCATACGGTTTAGATGTGCTGAGTATAAAAGGTTATAGGTTAAGTTATATACCTGACCTACATCTTAGTGGGGGTAACCGCTCGGCCATGAGAATAGAAAAAGCTTCTATGCACTCTCTCGCTCATTTCACTAACCTAACCTCCGAGCACTCTGGTTAGCAGCTTTGGTTTAGATTGGTCGAGCCAATAGTTCACTCTATCGGCCGAGTGCTCGTCCTGTGCAAACTAGGCTTAAGTGTAAATTAAAATACATAGATCCAACAATAAAATTGTTGCTTGTGAAAGTGACTTTATTCTATGGTTTAGTAGACAAAGGTTCATAACTTAATTCAGTACAAATAGTTTTAGTCCACAATTCGATTTTTAAGACCGCGGTGACTTGCTATTTTGCTATACTTTTCGTATTGCAGACTGTACCTAAGAAGATCGATGATTGATGAACAGTTTTGTTTAAACAATACATTTTCCTCGGTAGTAAACGTACTTGATTTAAATGACAGCAGGATATTTTTAATTATTGTATCGCGTTCCAAATACAATTATTGAGATACCAATTTGTAAATGTAGGTATTTACCTACATACGATAAACTAACTCGTTAAGTCGAAATTCGGGGGGAACAGAAGAAGTTTAAGATATTGAGTTTCATTGTAATGGTAATTATTTCAAGTTGATTTCAATTGAGCTCGAGCTTACGAACAATTCGAGATATCGACATTCTACACGATAAGAATTTACTTTATACGTATATTATAAATTATATATATCACGCCCTCTTCCGGTTGAGAATTATTGAGAAAGTCAGCTTACTATGTTGTGTGAGCAGCAGAGAAATATATAGGCATGGACTATAACAATTCGTAATAAATTATGATTTTATTATTATTTGTGGGATACTTCTAATAAAAACTCTGATAAATCTTGTTTTACCTCGAACTTATACGTTTCTCCAAACTTCAACTGCTTTACACAAGTTTTGAAGATTTTCAAAATGTATAAAAACTAAAAAGTTATAGGTAGCACGTTATTAATATACCAACTTATAATAATTGTAATACCTCTATTTTTCATAATTTAGGAAAAAACTTTATACCTGCCAACTTGACTACACAGATACCAAAATTATCCTAGATTTTTCAAATAATTTATCAAAACTTGCAAAATTATAAATCAAATGTGTTTTATTCATCATTGTATTTTTTGTATACATTTTTCTACCTTACCAAATAGTATATATATATCGTACTTGACTTTGGCTTGATTTAAGAGTACCTAAGCCATAAGCTTATAACTATTTTAAGTATACAACATTTTTTACTTTTATATCGGATTAATGACTGATATTGGAGTTGGGTGGATGTGATTTGGTCCACTGAAATGGATGTGTTCTATTCGTGTTGTGATATTATCAATTTTAAAGCAAAGATTAATCCTAGTAATTTTGAGCTTAATTAAAACCACTTTTTCTTCAACACCAATCTATAGTTTTCTTTACGCTTAGAAAACGACTAAGAAAATAATCAAAACTAAACTCAATTTACATTGAACTGTTACAAGGATCTTGAAACTTTTTAAGTACTCTTTTTTATCAAAAATATTGTTTACAGAAAATAACAGCGAAAACCTGAAAAATCGTAGTAAAACCAATATACTCGTCTAGCATTATATAGCTCTGTTCAAAATGTAATAAAGAAAGAATAACATTTTAAATTACAATTATGAGCAGGATATTTGAGGTCGTTTAGAATCTAAACGCGTATATTCGAAATGTGTATGCTGTGTGTTGTACCACTAATGTAGAATAATATGGAATTTTATAAAATATGAGGATTTCTCGTGTTTTCTTATTCTTAAACTAGGTGAATGTTTTTTTAAGAGAATAAATAAAATAAAAACGAGAAGGAATTTCACGTGCAAGTGTTCCAAGTAGACATTGAATGTTATGGTAATGAGTGAGTATAATAAAATAGCCTCTGGTTCTTTGCCCCGACACCTAACCCATCAGAAAAAAAACAATATTACTCGGGATCCATTAAATGACGTCGCAGTTCCCGCCACCGCGACCGTCATAACTCATAAAATAACAACACCATACCCCTTATTTTAGTTCATCATCATATTATTAGTTGTATAACAATCTATATTATTATGATTATCGTTATTATACATGTATCCAATATGTATTATATATATATTATAATAAAAAAAATATATGTATCAGCGGGTTTTAATAACATAGTTACTACTAATCATTTTATATATAAGTATACATACACAGGCGTTGAAACGTATCGTAAAAAAAAAATTATATTAATGAATATCCTACGTGGTTAAAGATAAAACGATGTCTATTTATACGGATAATTATAGGGTTACACAACAATTCTTGTTGCACCGCCAATATGTCGTATATCCAGTTATCGTCAACAAAATATGATAATATTCACTAGGTAACGATTATGAAACACAGCACTACAGAAGCGTTTTAGAATTTGTTGGCAATAGCGAAGAACATAATATTATAATCGCAAAATATTGTTTACAGCACATGACAGTAAAAATAAACGACGCAAACGTGGTCAGCTCAACACAAACGGTATAGTGAGGTACTTACAGTCGTGTGATATCAGATATTAAATCTTTATTGTCAGGCAACGCTGCAATTTTTAATCCACAATCATATATTTTTCCCTATAAATGGGTTTGAAAACTATAATGAATTATAAAATAATAAAACGTAGGTATCTAATAATAAAAATTACTGTACCTCCCAGCTAAAAATGTACTTAATCTGCAGATCCTTAAAAAACAATTAAACAACAAAACAAAAATTTACCACAGGTATATAGGTATTCTATTTTATCGAGAAATGAAATGAAAAATTAAATGAATACGCACGTTATTAGTAGTACCTACTCAATTTAAACTTTTACCCCGAAACAAATAATATCGTCCACTAAATAAATCCCCTTCTATTTTTGAGTTTTGAACTTACCACAGAAAATAATATAATATTATATACTAATAGAGTAGGTACCGTTAAATATTAAAAATTGAACTTTTAATCTACTGTAGGAATCAAATTCGTCTGAAAGTTCATATAAAGTTAACTTAACCAATATTTGGTTTTCAACTGACGCTAAAATTATATATTCCATCCAGTCTTTAATTTGCACATCATGATAAATAGGGTTTGTTTGAATTTACTCTCAATCGAAAATAAAAGCACAGGTAGTGTATGAAATACTCAAATATCTATAATAGCACTTTATTCATTTTATAAACACTGCTGTTTAGATGATTTTGCAGCAGTTGGTTTTGTAAAGCGTATTATTTCTAAAGCTAACGTAACTGGTAGACACAAACATATTTTAAAAATATCATGTAGTATAGATCATTAAAATGAAATTATTTATTTGATTGTAACCGTCCTTATAAACATGATGTTTTTTGTTTGGAAAATGGAGATCATTTTATAAAAGAAATACCTAGAATTACAAGCAAAAAAAAAAAAAGTTGAAATAAAAGTGGCTGGGGGAGGGGGCAATTATAGTAAATGCTGACAGTTGCCGATGCCCGTAAACATTCACTAACTAAATTGTTAAATGTTGGAAATTCACATGAATATAATAATAATAACTTTGACTAATATAAACTTCAAGCCTTCAAACAAAATTAAATGTAATTTTACAAGTAAAAAATAAAAAATAAAAATAATGATTCGATGAACCTTTTATTTCATGTTGTGATACAATTTAATATGCTAATATAGTAATATACCTATACATTGTTACCGACTAATATTTGAACACAAAAACCTGTAAATAAAATACCTACAGTTATTAATGTATAAAAAATTAACCGACAAAGGTTCACTTTATAATACTTAAATGTAACCAAAAAAAAAAACTAATTGGTAGTTAATTTCCTACATCCTATATTAGTGTTTCATATTTTAGTAGGCTATTGACTATTTCTGAATCAATTATATGAACATGGCCGATATGTTTCGGGTTCAAGAAATAAATCGATTCTGGTGAACGTTTCATTTTTTGTTGGTATCGACTAAAAAGGTTATAATTGATGGTTATAATAATTATTAGCGAAATCCAATAAAATTTCTGAATTTGGACAAAAATAATAATTTTGATATGATTACCCATAGATGGTATAATATTATAGTATGCTGTATTAAAGTATGTACAGCTTTAATCAACTTATTCATTTTTTTCCCCACAATGATAGCATTTTTGAAATTATATCAACTCAATCGCTGGTATACAATATTTTTACTCAACAGTCGAACCTTTTTCCTAGGAATTAAATTTCTTAGAGTTTAATATCAGACTTACTAAAAGTCTTTAGAAATTTAAATTAATTTTATTCAAAAAGGATTTCTCATAAATATCTCAATTTTTTTTTTCTCTAATTTATCAGTAAATATTATATTATCAGTGGCTCACCGGCTGAAGCAATTAAGCTCACACTCAGCGTCCTCCCTAGCTCTATACAATAAAAGAGAAGTTTAGGAAAGTAAAATACAAATGTATATGAATTCATAATATATCAGCTACTTAATTTTAATATTTAATTACATTCGACATTACTTTTATACCTATAATTTTAAATGTTCTATAGTTTTTTTAGTTTTCGAAAATGGGAAGTCACTGTAATGTCCCAATTTGAACAATATGTGTTACATTGATATTTACCTTACAATTAGCATTGTCAACATTATGATTATATATTAAATTGATAATAATTTTTAGATTTTAGAACGATATTTTTTTTTACATCTGCCACACCCACTATTATTAGGTTCATGAACCACCATTGGGCATTGGACAGTTTATGTCACTCACTACCAAAAACACATTAATTGCACTAATATGCACGGAAGTGCTGAACTTTATAAGATACAATAAAACTTTGTTATAGTGAGTTTCCTGATACAACGTGGATTTAAATCAGTCCCTTGTACCCTATAGGCTACGGAATCTGCCAGCTTTCCGAAAATTTCAGAAATAAGGATTTTGTAGCTTCCTGAATTTAAAACTGCTATAAATTATAATTATAATAAAAGATCTAGAGCTAAGAAATAAAACCACATTTGAATTGATAACTGATAATATTACATTATTTTACATATAACACGTACCTTTATATTATAATATATGCACTCACACTATTACCTATTGTATGTATGGACATTTTCCATAAAGATAACCTATAAAAAGTTAATTATTTTTTCGAATTGATTAAAGTACAAATCACGATAAAAGGTATGATTTTATTTTATTTTATACGGTTAGGAAATATACTTATAGAAATCATGTCTTGCAATATAATTAAAAATATTAAATGTATCAAAATTAATTTAGAAATAAAATAAATATCAACGTATATCGGCAGTGAAATCAATGGAGTATAGGTATGCATTCCGTAACCCCAATTCAAGGTTTCATTGTTTTTTCAGTTTCTAATCAAGTTGAAATTTTAATTTAATGTTCTGAACTCTATCCTTAAAATGTGTACTTATATAAACTATAGGTAGACATTTTAACGATCTTATATAAAATATATATAACGCATCTTGCTATATTTTTACTATTTATTTTTAATACTATCAAGATTCAAGAAATTGTTTAAGTTCTAAAGTGTAATGTACTTACTGCAACCAATTTTTTACCTATAGGTAGGTACGTTGTACATGATGCAGAGGAATCTTATTTTACCATCCACCATTTTGTTGTTGAAAAAAAAGTTTCCCAATAAAAAACACACATTATTATGCCTAGATATAAAACCAATATAATAATATATCACGTAGAGTTCCGGTTATATAATATGCTGTAAAATATTTACAAAATTATATGATTAATAAATACGAAGGTTGGTTCATTTATTGGAATTAATAACGAAAAAAAAATGTATGTTGGTATTTAGTATATAACTGAAGTCTCAAGTCTATAAATTCCAGTCGAAAGGGTATTTTTGGTAGATATACATTTTAGCCAAAAGTAAAAAAAATGTACCTATTTCAATGTAGGTACTTATATCCATTGTTTTTAAACGTAAACGACCAGCAGATGCGATATTTAGAACATTAAAATTTTTATCTGTGGTTAAATAGATATCGATATAGATTCACCATAATATTTAATAGTAAATCAGTTTTTTTTTTTGCAATTTTAAAGCATTTATAGTAACTTAAAAAGATTTGGATAAGCAGGTAAACCTACCCATATCTGCCAACTGCTATTAAGGATACTGATTCATACATTTTTGCATGAAAAACTGTAATATTTCGGTTGAGTGGATTTTAAAACGGATTTGGACTCATTAGTCATTAACATATTTACACCATGTTGTAATCTAAATGATTTTAAATATTTTGTTTTTTCAATTAAAATATTAATGAACAAAAACATTAATTTGTTAATTATACATTTTTTTTTCGTTGAAATATTACATAATACCTTCAGTTAAAACATGGCCGGTTATTCTAGTAAATAAATCCGAGATCCAGGTTCAAAATCCGTTTAACCTGTCCAAAAGTTTTTGATGATATCATCTTTTGTGTCGTTTTGATTGGTTTGAAATCGTGACCATAATATTGATTGATATGTGCCCACGCTTACGGATGTACACCGATTAAAAATAAACCATTTATTCGTATGGGTGATAAAATGTCCAGATTAGACTGACACTGACACGTCACTAAAATATAACCATATAAATTTACCTATACGTTTGACCTTAAAACACTTTCGACTGCAGACGTAAACTAAATGCATTTTTATTTCAATTATTTCTCTGTCGATAATTACTAATTCGATGTCTTTATATTAATAGTTTCATGGACGAATACGTACATAGGTTTTTTTTCAATTGTCTATGACATAAAACTGGCAATTACCACCGCGGTCGCAAATCCTTGCCCGCCAACATTGTATAGGTATTTCTGTTTAATGTTAAGTCGACCAATTAGTTAATCAAATTTGCCAATATATCATTACTGTGCGGATGAAGTTATTTCGAATACCTATTATATTTGTTATTAATTACGTACAATGATTTAATACTATTATTAACTAAAAACTCTTGTTTAATATTTTAAATTTTAATGAATTCCTGGGTATTGCAAAAAGCATAAATGTTCAAAAGTATAACACGTTTATATGCTGATTGCTAACACACTGCGGCCAGAAAAGTCACACAGATAACATAATATTATTTAGAGCAGCCCGGTAATATTATAAAAATAATATGATCACATGTTTTTAAAATATTAAGAATCATTGAAGTTTATATAAACTCAGTTGTATTAATGCGTGTTTCCTTTGAGTATAATATAACACATAACTAGTAATAAGTACCAAAATTAATATTCTTGAAAATTCATGAAAGTGAATACCTACGATATTTATAACATAGTATTATCTGTAACCTGTAAGTAATAATGTGTTACTTTGGAATTTTGGAATTTTAATTTTAAACTTATTAAAATGTCAAGATAATAGTTAATTACCTATTTAATATATATTTTTATATCTTTATATCTTTATTATTCAGAAAAAAAATGCCAATTATTTGTTTTTACGTTTATTTGTATAGTCGTTTAATTTTTGACATACTATGGCACAATGTAGCTGCAATATTTACCATAAAAATATTTATCTTACGAATGACGACGATGTTCAGTGCGATTTAGATTAGAACATGATATAGGTATAATGTTTTATATTTAATGATGTGTATTTTGTCGTGGTTAACTATATTTGTACAAGAAAAAAATTAAAAAAGTATCACGTCACAATATTAGAGATTGTTGTTGTTGATATAAACTACACAGCGCAGTTAGTCTATAATATCGATTTAGCGCATTAGTTTTATTAAAATAAGCGATACGTTCTGTTTGGTTAATACTATCAGAATTTAAATTAGAAAAATGTAGTTTTTAATTTTAATTTTATGTTTATTAAAATTTGGGATTACGATCGATATTAATTTAGACATATTATTATACAGTATTCTTCACAAAGTGTGTACAAATTATCTTATAGGTATAACTTAAAAAATAACGGTGCTAAATGTATAGATAAGCAAACAAGTTATACCTAATACTAATATTACAAGTATAAAATACGAATTGGTCATTAAGTTTTAATTTTTTATTCATTATTCATCGTTAAGACTTAGGTACACCAAATAAATGCCATGAGGTTTATAATATTACAACGCATTATAATGCATTATAAATTATAATATTTTATATTTATATTATTAGGTCTATAACTTAGATGCACTTTATTGAGTGATAAATAATATAAAATATATTAATATATAGGTAGCTAAGCAATGGATACTAACGCAACTACAATGTGTTCGTACTATATTCATATCGAAAGCAAAGAGCTATTTAAATAATTACAACCCGTGGAAAAAACTACTTTAGGTATATTATTATTCATCTAGGTGAAAATTATAAAAACAGTTAATAGGTAACTCACTATTTGTTATTTTCAATTGAATTGTGATTTGTTAAAATCTTTGATTTTCAAGACCACAGTAAAAAGAACTTATTTGGATTTTTTAATTCAAGAGTTTTTAATGCCTCAGTAAAATCCACAAGTTATAATTATTTATCTGCACGAGAAGAAACGGAACACCTGACGTGATAAAACAGAATACAAAAATATAAACTTTTCCCAGCACAGCGTCATGTATTCCATTCAACGTTTACTTCTTTTAAAATAATTTTTAAACCTTGACCCGTGGAAGGAGATGATGTATAATAATAGTCTGAATTCGTGTCTACCCCATATTGCCCTGTGGTTAAAAATTCCTGACAGCGTACCTGTTAAATTACAGAGTAGCGTACTGAGCAATGAGCACGTGTCAGAGCGTACTTTATTGTTTTATAAATACAGGTTTGATTTATATTCATTTGTTTCATAATTCCAACATTTTTATATTTTCCAGTACCCATCGACCAAGTAGCAGTTCCGGTTGGCGGGAAAGCTTATTTGCCCTGTGACACACGAAACCAAGATCTGGGAAAGTCGACAGACTCTTCCGGATTTTTCATGGTTATGTGGTTCAAAGAACAAAAGGAAAATAACCCAGAAGATCAAAACTACGAACAAGCAGCACAGTCATCCTCCTCAATTTTATCCACTTCCGGTGAACCAATATTCACGTAAGTGTTTTTATGTTTATTATGGCGACGAGAGCAAAAAAAGCTATTCAAATGTTTTAAACTATTACTTTATAGTGTTTAAATAAAATTAAGGATGAACAATTTTGGACATTAAAATACTGAAATGTATAGACAAGTCCCATACTAATAGATACATAAATGTGTTCTAAAATATGTATATGGGGAATATAGTGAAAGAGTAGAGTCGGTTAATACTTTAGGTATACCGTTTCATTAAATAACACATGTTGGAGGCGTGTTGTCTATTTAAATTTGAAAGCAATGATTAATGACCGTATTCAAAAACGATTATAAGCAAAGATTATTTGCTGTTGAACATACTACATAACATATTAAAAATATTATAAATATTATAAATATAAATCAAATTGATTCACGATTTTTAGATTTTTGAAAAAACTTTTACAATGTTAAATGTAGCGCCAAGGTTTTAAAATTAAGTTTAAAATTGTTTAGTTTTTGTTTGAATCGTTGTTGAGACTTAATGTACAACAAAGTGAGATACAGATACCGGGCATTAAGTACCATATATATAAATACTTGACGAAGAATATTAAGTCAATTTTAAGAAGTTGAGTACCTATAACAATTTCAGAACTCTTAATATTTTTAATGTATACTACTCATACTTTGATTGTATTCATTTGAAGTATTTAGTTCAGAAAAGTTTTCAGAAAAGTATTTTATAAATTAAATAAGGAATTATTTTGGCTAATAACGTTTGTTGAGATAGAAATACAGAATTATGCAATTATATTAAATTTGAATAACTCTAATATCACATTAAAATAATTAAAGTATAAAAGACGTAAAAAAACATAATTTATGTTATTCATATTCAACATTCACGGTATTTTTTGCAATTCTTTTACGGAATTTTTATTTTAGAAAATTCATACGTCCAAAAACGAATAAGTTAAAATGTATAAAAGATTTACTTATTTTATTTTTAAATTGACATTGAATAGTCTTAAATACAGATGCCAATGAAACAAACGTTGTGTCCTAATATTATCTTTTAACTCATTACCCTTAACAGTAAATCCTATTTTATGTAGGACTTAGTTTTAAATGTGTGTGCTTGCTGATCAAACAAATTGATGAATTTGATGAATTATCATATTTAAATCTTAGGTAAACAGTGAATCGCGATACCTATCACATGGTTTTAAAATATTATGTGTACAGTTGGGTAATTTATTTTGATTATTAACACTTTCCATCTTTCCATTACTATTTAAATTCTTTAGTGGACACCCATTCATTAACAAGAAACTTAAGGAGCGCCATAACACCAATATTTTATATTGGATGTCTACTGGCATGCTCGTTCCACCTCAGAATGTCCTATATAATTTGTACAACATAAACTAATTTATTATAATATTGATTGTTTATACATTTTTTAATTAAGGATGTGTAAAATTATGAAATATTTCGAATATCTTAAAAACTCATTAACTATTATCTATATTAGATCTATAATATTGTAATAGTCCGAAACAGCATGTGGAATTGCTTAGATAATATTTTAAAGGTATTTAAAACTCCAAGTAAGTCAATACGTCCTATAAAAATATAAAATTAAAAATGTTGACGATATTGTCAACTACCTACAGAATTGTGAAGATAAATCGGTGTGACATGCTCATTGATTTTATAATATACTTTTATATATTTTGCATATTATAAAATCAATGCTATAACTGACACTAAATATACAACTAGTATTTATTTTTGTAAACAATACATTTAAATAATTGGGGTTAGAAAAATGTTTAATTGCATTTTGAAATTTGAAAATGAAACCATTAATTTTTACAAATTAGTTTTCTTTCAAACGAAAATTAGTAAGTTTATTACAAAAAAATGAACAATATTTGCATGTTGGAAAGATAATCTTTTGAACTAATTTAAAATGATTGTGTATATACATTTATATTTAGCAATTGTATTTGAATATATTTCTACACCATAACTGGGCAGGCATATTTCGTTAAGTACTCTAAATTAACAACTGTGGTTCTAAAATCAAAATTAACTGAATGCGAGCCATTTCAGATTTAATTATATATATGTATATATATTTTTTGATTTATTCAAGTTAAAATCAATGCATATTAATTTGTTTTTCATATTTTTAGATATTGTTAGTCTAAATATTATCATACTTAAATAGTATGAAGCTACAACAACTATTAATTATTAATGATACTATATTGATTATAATAATAACTCAATCTAGATATTATGTAACTATTGTTACGAACAGGGAACAGCCACGATTAACGTTGACATCTAAAAATATTATGATTAAATTTTAAATAATTTAGTTGATTTGGATTTAAGATCTATAGTTGAGTAATAAATGATTTAAAAAAATAAACTGTCCAACATAAATAAGGTACCAGAAATATGTGTTGCTATTAATAAAAATATAAGTTTTACTGTGCACGTTACTATAATATTACAATTACTATTACTATAGCATATTATGCTGATATAGGTACCAGGAAAATTCAAAAATTTAAAATTCGTTGTAAAGTAAGTACCTAACCCTCTCCAGAATGTCAATCCTTGATTTAATCCAACGTATTCCGTCCGAAAAATGTCCTGTTACCATGTTACCTGAAAAAATTATCTGTACATGACAGAATAGGTACAACTTTTTAACCATATCGTTATAATTTTACCTATACAACAAGTCTTCAACGCCCCGCCACACGTTATATTATAGGTTATGGATACATTGTTTAATAAAGTAACCAAACCACTATAACCACGAAAATGTTCGTATATAATGACCGATTTTAATCCCACAACTTATTGTTGGTTAGGACATAAATATGTTGGCATATTATTATTTTCATTCGAAGAGTTGTTTGCTACTTGCTATTAAATATAAACTTAAAATAAATAAATTATGTCCATAACTTTATTTTCAAATAAACCGAATTGATTTCATAATTCATAGTTCAGAATTTATTTATTTTTATATCAATTTGTTTAATAAACATTTTTGAACGAATATTTTCAAAAGTAAACAGTCGTACTATGGTAGTCACTAATAAATTATTTTTTAACTTCCTTTAAAGAGTGAGGTTGATAGATAGTAGATGTATTTAATATTATAAATATTATATAATGTTTAGCAAAAATGCAGTTGATTAAAATGCACTTTAAACTCTTATAAAATGTATTTAAAATTCATAAAATTCGGTTAGAAAATAAATTAACTAAAATATGCATTTTAACATATTTTTTGAAAATTGTCTAACAGTCAAAATTCTAAAAATATAAAAATGTAAATTTCTATTAAAAATAATTCATATTTAGGTGACAAAAATATAGTTAAATTTATTTAGGCCTCCTATAATAGTTCATCCGAATAACCTCTGAATGCCTTTGGTAAGTAATCAAATCAAAGTGCCACTAATGAGTGGCTTCTTCCATCAATATTCTTTTCCAGGCTATGTCATTTATCAAACATTCTTATAATGCATTTTTTGTATAGATGGTTTATCTCAATATATACGTTTAAAAAAATGTATTGATAGACGCTTATCAATTATAAAGTTATTAAAATTAAATTAAATATTTTTTAAATATTACATTTTGAACTTAGAAACAATTTGTAATCTTTGAACTTCAAATGGTTAAAAATTGAGTTATGACTATGTATATTCGATATTTTTAATTTCTGTAAGAAAAACTTTAGAGGAACGTTCTTCAAGTTATTTGACCTATGAATAAACAAAAATGTTATCATATATAAATTGAAAAACTAAATATAAAAAATTGATCATTTCATGTATACAAAATATCCAAAAAAACCAAAATCTTTTTAAAACTATACCATGTCTAGAAAAAGCTCATTTAAATTGTAGGTAAGAATATCAACTACCTACTTAAGGTTATTTGTTCTAAGATTTCTACAGAATAACAAAATGTAGAGTTTCTTAAATATTCCCATTTTTTATTAACTTTGGTTTGTGTTTTCCTTAATACTGTGCCTTTTTTTACCTCTAATGTCGTATCAAAAATCACAATCAAAGTTGAAGATACAAACATTTTATTGCTCTTAAGGATGAGTCAGAAACAAAAATACAAGAAAAAAAAGGTTAAAAGTGTTAAAAAATATTGTAAGTGCAATCAAATAAAGAAAAATTACCTAAAAATTCAAATAGCGATATTATACATCACCAAAAATGTCGAAATATGCAACAAAAAATTGCCTTCATTTATTTCTGCAAAAATTCCAACTTTTTGTAAAGAAAGTATAAATAGCTATTTCATACAAGCTACAATAACCGTAGACAGTGCAATTTTCTGATAATTCCTAATCCGCATTTTTATGTTCTTAATAATTAGACACTAGAAGAGTACCTACTATCGAAAATACTTAGCATTTTAAAATTATGACTGAATTTATTATGATCGAAATATCTAATGGAATCGGTACACAATTAATTATACCAAATTATATACGTTTATACCTGTGGTTATACATAATCATTGAAATTGTTGTAATTTTTACCATCTACATAACGTATACCACTATAATAAATACCTTCTTTATTTAAACTCAAAGTTTCCATTATTATTATTATTTCTATTGTTCTAAAATTAAATAAATGAATCAGAATACGGTTTGTTTAAATAATTTCATCATGTATGATTTCTGTTTCTGCACATTTTTCACAATGGCTAAGTACAGAAAACTCGCAAATATAAATTAAAATATGCCTACGATCTATATCCAATTTCCAGTAAATAGGTGTCTACCCTAAAGCCAAGGGATCATTGTAACTTTTAACTACCTTATATAAGAACATGAATCATTTTACCTCTGTAAGGGGTAAAACTACACACGGGTACATGGATTATTATACCTCTGTAAACGAGCAGATAAACATATAATACGGTACAAAGTGAACTTTTTGTATTCATAAAAATGATGTTGTTCTAAACTGAAATGTTGTATTTCATTCTTGAATAACATTGATTTTTGGACCAAATACACACGTGCTATTAAAAATTACACAATATTATATAATAAACTAATGAAAATCAATACTTAATGCAGGTACCCATAAAATGTTTGGAAAAATTGTTTTATACGATGTCTTCTTCGTGTGTGCTGCAAAAAAATAATTAGCAAAATGTTATATCTTTCAATTTTTCTTTATTCAGTACTTTATACTTACCCTGTTATTCCGTTACGTATTTTTTTTCTTACATGGACTTACTTAATAATTATCTTTTTTTGTAATTTCCACTAATTGATCGTAAAATATGCTCCCCTCCCCTATATTTACGTTTTTTCTATTCTTATCCGTTATTAAAGTCTCGCAGTTTTCCCTTTGTATACCTACCTGCAAACGTATTCGAATCGAACAATGTATAATTATTAATAATCAAGATAAATATTTACTTTTTTAATTAATTAATTCGAAATTGCATCGTAATGTCTCATATTACTTATATAGTTATATCATTATATAGTTTAGGATATATTATTATGTACCTACTAATTATTTGTGTTTAACATACAGACTGTCCGTCATGTAGGTTTTCTCTGTTGTCATAATACGGAAACGGTTTTTGTTATTTACAATCGACTGTAGTTATTAGTAGTTATTATAATGCAGCACGAATCTTTGTGTGCATAGTAATATTATTATGTACTTTGTTCGACGACACTTGGAATTATGGCGCATTCCACTTTAAAATCATCTTTTGAGCCTCGTGTAATCACTAAATAACGTTATAAACGCGTACACCACACATAATATAATTCTGTGTGAATATATATTGTGTGTGTATTTATGGTTTCGATTAAAATAACCACCAGCGGTACCTACGAGAAAGAGTTGTTTAGCGTGAGATCGCGTGCCGCTGCGGGGTGTTCACACAGCCGTTAAATTTTCCCCGTGGTCGCTACGGCCACGCAATATAATTACTGTCGGCGTGCACACCGAGGAGTATCACAGTTGGTGGCGTAATGCCACTACTGCCTTTGTTGCTATGGCGGTATGATGATAATCGCCGAATAGAGTTTACATGTACTGCCGCCACTGTTTGCCGTTCGACTACTTGGGGTGGTACTGCTATATGCAGGAAGAGGTTAACTTACAAAAAAAAAAAAAACAAAAATAAAAAACCAACAAAAACAAATGGGTTTAAAAAGCTGTGCCGGTGAATTAAAAAAAAATAGTCGCAGTATTGCAGATAGATTACAAAGCTCCGCTGTGGATGATTTCCTTTTTTTCCGAGCAATATAGGTTTTATAATTAAAATGGCCGTTGGCTAATTTGAATTCTTAAGAAAACACCGCAGCTGTGCGTTTTGCGAAACTCACGAGACAATTTAAAAAAAAAAAAATATGACATTATGTCATGCGTTTAAACATTAATTTTTTTCTGAATAACATCTAGGATAAACTAATAAAAATACTAAAAACATTTAATTTACTCATACTCTATTAAAATGTTTGAGCGGTCATGTCTAGGTGTATAATTGAAAATTATTTTGAATGTTATTGAACTGCACATTTCTTATTTCAGTTGATTTCTAGAGTAATGGAATCGTAAACCGCATAGGTGCAATTTGGAGGGGGAGGGGGCGCACGGAGATTTTGGTGGTGGATAAGCTGTGTTAAACAGCCTGTTTTGGAATCAGCACCCTCATAAGTCATAAGTAATGCCATTTACAATTAATCAGTCCTTATTTTACATTAATAAATTAATATGTAAGTATACATTACAAAGCCTTTATTATAACTACATAATTATTGGATGGGTGGTGTGTGGGATGGGGAGGAGCCGAAAATGCTAATTGTATCTATGATCATAAGAATAGACAACTGAAAAAATAGAGCGCTTCAACACCCCCAGATTTTTCATTGAAATTGCTCCCCTGTGTACACTTCTTAAAAAGTTAGTTAACTAGTTTCTTTATTCTAAGTAAAACTTAAAAGTCCAATTACCCAAAAATAATTGTTTTACAAGACCGACCAAAGGTAATTACTAATTACATTATTCGAACTTGATAACATTATTTAATTATACATAATATGTATTAGATTTAATATTATTAAATACAACAAATATTTTTTAAATATAATACCTATTGTTATCGTATTATGCGATAGGTATTGCACAGATACAGCGAGATACCTAAATTGTTTCATTTTAAACATTTATTTAATTTCCCAACTTTTACAATGAATTTTGTTTGATGTTTAAAACACGAGACTTTTACTTTTGTGCACATATTCAACTATATTTCAACTACGATCACATGTTCTGATTAGAATCATAGTAGATCATAACCTATCGTGGTTAGAACGAATACATTTTTTCTTGCTAAATCGAGTGCATGATAATGATAAAAATAAACCGTTGTTGTGGCACGTTTTCAAATCACTTGATTGAATTGGTTATAGATTGTACCGTAACTTAGTTTTAAAAATTGAAAATGTTTCATTATTTTTCGAAAACAGCTACTACATCATTACATCACACATAAAATATTATTATTACGAATTTATTATCTGTACTATACAATGTGTAGTAGGTATATGGTCATATATTTTTACCATATTATTCCAACTAAAATAATTTTACTACATGAAAATTCAATCTTATATTTATATTCTGAACTTTATAAACTTATCTTATAGCATTCAAGAAAAAAAATCAACGGGGGGCATACTCGTTTAATGTATAAAAGTATTTTTTTATGAAATCTAAAAGCTATTAAAATAAATTATCTTTAAATAGTTTTCTAAAGGTCATTCAAATCACTTCATAAAAAATTATTGTACGCCTATATTTAACAGATATTATTATGCATACAATTATAACCTATATACACATAATAGGTACAAGTTATTATGTAAAAATTTTGTACGTATAATATGAGTAAACTTATCGTTATCAATTTATCATATGCATTGTACGCATACTAAATGTATCAAAATTCAAAACACTTTTAGTACAACATTTCCTTATCGAAAGAGAGTATACAATCGCCAACTTATATAGTTTAAGCTAGATGGGTCAGAAGGGAAAAAAAATTTTAAATGTTAAATTTGTAAAGTAATATATCATTAATTGATATGATTCAATATGTGAAGATATATACTCGTATATTTTTTTTTAACGGCTTATTTAGAAATCAGAATACTACTAATAGTCTTATAGACTTAGTGTTTTCAACTCGAATGAATATCCCAGATACGAGATACTTACGCACAATAGTATAGTATACTCAAAGGTGTTAATATTAAATAAAATTACTTGAGTTAGCTAGTTATATTAAGTACATATACATTGCATTTAATTATAAGCTAACAGTTTGCAAATAATCTATTTAACTCTAAAAGTCTTAAGTTAAAATGGAGAGAAATATTAAAAAAACTAAGTTGAAAATAAGTTAACTATTTGTTTATAATTACCACTTGCTCTACACATAGTGAACTTTAAATTTTTTAAATAATAACTTAACTGAATGAACTAATAAATAATGTTACTATTCATTCCCTTTTTTGCTCACTAGATTTTATGGTTTAGAATTTTAGACAGTCACACGTCACGAGTCAACTAAATATTAAATAAAAGAATATTATTATTTGTTTATTTTTGTTTTTAAATTATTGTATACAGTGTAGTTGAACAAAAACAATTATTATTAATTACCTGATAGTTTTATCTCTTGTTATAGATTTGTAAATTTAAAATGAACGCATTATTTTTCAAATTAACTGGAAAAAGCTTAGTCATTACATACTACAATGATTACTAAATGGAGTACACCCCTACACCACCAGTATTAGATATTATCTCCTCAACCGTATTACCACAAGCCAACAACATTTAATAACTTATTATATTTTCTTTAATCCTTATTTCTTAAGTGTGCGATGGTGGTAGTCTGTAGACTTTTGCAGGTAATATTAAATATACTGGTATTTATTTAATAATTTATTAATTTTGTTGACGCTTATCAACACAGTTGTTAAAAATGTTTGTTAATCGATTATGATATTATGATTTCTGAATTACCGATTTGTGATCAATTACTCGCAGAGTTACAGATTTGTTTACAACCGTGGTTACTTATTACATAAATCTACAATCTTCACACATTTTGTAAGGAATTTTGTTTTTTTAAAACAAAAATGTTAATCTTTTAATTTAATAAAATATCTGAAAAATTGGTTTAGCTCCTCAGTTCCTCTGCACCTTCTCTGCCAAAGTGCCAAGCACTGGGATTAACTTAACCTTTAATTCTATATTCGTTTTTTAATTTTAATTTTAACTTATATTTTTGAATTTTTGAGACAGTTATAATAAGAGAGTCATTATATTTTTAAATGTTATTATTAAATTCTGAATGTCCAATATTATAAAGAACATAAAAAAATTTGAAATCAGCAATTTATTATTGATAAGTGACATACAAAATTGAAATAAAGGACAATCCCATAAGTTATTAGAATTTGTATTGGATCGTCACGTCTTTAATATTGCTATAAAAGTCTAATAATATTACACTATATTATTGACTATAATATGAACTGAACAGACCTTTTTAAACCTTTATCAAAAAAAAATTCCAACCTGCCATAAACTGGTATTGGCTTAAATTTTGAATTATTATCTGGTTATCTCATTTAGGTTCTAGAATTGTACTATAGTTTGCAGTGTTAGTACTTAAAATTTGATTGTAGCTAAATAAAAAAAATATTGGCAGTTCAAACAAAATAATTTTCTGATTGCAACAAGAATCTCAAATGTGTATAGGTAGGTACTTACTAGGTAGGTAGTCATTAAAAAAAAATGTTCTATTCGTATCATCAGTTTAAACTTTAAAGAAATATTTATTTATTGTGACTGGTATCTGCTATTGCTTTGCCGAAGGTTCAAACAAATAATTAAATTAAGTAATTCCAATAAAATTTGTCATGATTACGTAACACTCAGTGCCTAGAGTAGTGTTTATGGTATATTCGATGTATTCTGTACGTACGAGTAAATAGGAGTAAATAGAAACACTCAAATCATTTATTTCTATAGATACTTATACGAGAAAAAAGCATCAAGAACGCTCTAAAGTCTACGGTATTCAATAAAAATAAAAGCTGACAAGCCTATAAGGTCCCTCGCCTCAGCCACTACCATGGTTTCCATCAATCGCTTTATATATTTTTATATAATACATCAACTACCCATGTTATTACCCACTCGACGCCTCCCGGGATATATATATACAGGTACTTCTGTTCGGTTATTTGGTGTGTCTGGGGGAATAATGTGATAACATGTATTATTATATCTCATGTTCTATTATTATTATTATTATTATTATGTTTACGATTCGGCTGGATTATGCGATGACAAAAATGAGCCGCAACTAGTGGTGGGTATGTTCATAAAATTACAACCCTTTCGGTGTTTGAATAAAATGCCCCGTTGCGGTTAGACGGCTGAGTTGCCCGTTTCGTAAAAGCAACAGACGAATACCCACGCCGAGCTCAGTAGTTACAATGTTACATATTATTATTATTATTATTTATATAGGTGCTGGCAGGGCCAACACGAGTGAAAGAACTACCTAATACATAGGTATTAGGTACTGCTGCTATGGTTTTGTTATATATATATGCAACTATACGATTATAATAATCGCGTTTCGGGGTTATTATCGTAATAATAATAATAATATCGCCTTCACTGGTTCTGGCGGCACCCGCCGCCGCCGCCACTGTATTACCTACTATTATAAAGTGTTGTTCAAGAATTTAATGAGTGCGTGAAAACACGACACGGGTACAACAACACTATATATACTGCACTGGTATAATATAATAATACCGAAAAACAGAATTAGCAGCTATACCTAGTTAATATAATATAATAGTAATAATAATAATATCCTCCCCCCCCCCCCCGTCGGGGTCGGCGCAGAGATACTATGTACACACGCCTTGTCCGTCGCAACGGTGGTTTTCTCCTTTTTTTCCCCCATTTTTTTTTTACCGTGCGCGCCAACAGAGTTGTATTATATTATATTATTATTATAGCAACCGGGTGACAGCGAGAGTACAAAATAGGGGCACGCACGCACGCAAAACTCGTCACGCCAACACTGCCGCCGGCGGCAATCACCACCTCTCGCCCAGCGGCGATGAAGCCTTTTAATAGTAATTAATGTTACTACGTAAACTATTTTATTGTTTTAAACGTTAACGCTGGTTTTGTTCGGCACGCCGAGACACAATGGGCACTGACTGCGCTGACTTAATTCTTTTTCCGCAATCCAATTAATACGACGGAACGAACCAGTAGGTACATATAACTGCTGCAAGTATAATACCTACCTATACCGTTTTTGGGACGTAGATTGGTAATTTGTTATATTTTTTGTTCGGATGCCATTTGTAATATTCAAGTAAGTCGCAATAATGCATCTGAGGCCACCACAACGTATAGACATTATAAGAGATGAACCGTATTGTTCTCTTTGAAGTTATTACGAAAACAAACCACTCAGTATAGCTCCTAATATTTCCAACTTCGTACACGTGTAAGAATTTAAAACATTAATTTGATGGTCAGAACAGATTTTGATATAGATCGGGTATGTATATAGCACTAGTTTCGATCTGATCACATTATTTAGCACTGTCTAGCAATCTCTGTACGTTTGAAAATTGAAGACAATAAGAAACAATTGCGTTCGATAAATATTTTTTGTACAGCTCTGATTACTACAGGTACCCAACAATATTGTTTATAAGACGTTCTTAAAACTTTAAGTGCTCTTAAAATAATTTGAGAGTAAGTAGTAAGTACCTACCTATAACTGTAATATTAAGATACACACAATGAAACGAATAATATATAAGTAGGTCATCATATTATTTTAATATCTCAATCTTTAAAACTAAAAGGAATAAAAAGTTATCAACCGAAAATACCAAGTATAAAAATATACAGGATCAGATACACAAAGTTCTGGTGTTGGACACTCGTCTGTAGCTATAATTAGGTATCTTCACTCTACACTATTTATACTATTATAGTGGTGTATTACAATGCATTTGAAAGCAATAGTATAGAATTATTAATAGAGTCAATTATTATAATCGAAAACGATTTTGAACTTCTACTTAGAAAACCAACAATTTATCTCTATATTAAGCACCAATATTATGTACTTGACTTCCAGTCTACGAAGAAGTTATCTATACACGAACCTCTCGAGAAAAACACAATTTTAAAAACTATTACACATACATTTACTGAATATATTAGTGATAATAACACCGTAATTAATTCATGAATATGAAACATAAATTGCTTATAAAAATGAACCGTTACGGTTAAAGTGTCTGATTTAATAATAATACAGTTTCAGTGGTACAATAACCATGTCTAATACCTAGGTGGCTAGGTAGGTACTGGAGATCAGGCACTAAAGATAGGTACTAACTACTAGAAAGGCAGCTTCGTAAATTTACTTAAATTTTACCGATATTTTTTTAAGTTCATAAAATTAAATGATCGCTCATTTCAATTGTTTTCATGTACACGGTAATACTGTACTAATAATATTTGGTCCACTAGTTGACGTGAACGCGTAAAATAATATTATCGTAAAGGTAATCTAATAGATAATACTAGAATAATATGTGTGTTAAAATATTTAAATACATCCACTTCCATTTAACTGTTTCCAATTTTACGAAACTATTAACATGTATCAATTATATTAATATCGAGTTTGTAATGAATTAACTACCTAGACAAAAATTGTACACACTATTATTATTTGTTACCTATAAAAAAATGTTAACGAACAGTTTCTGAAAAATGGTTTGCGGTGAAACTATCATCACTGGCGGGTATAACTTACCTTAAAACTTCAATAGCTCAAAATGTGTAAACGAACTAAAATAAACACAGCATTGTTAGACAATAAGCAATACGCATCCTGAAACTTTCTGTAACCATTCGACTTCAATAAAGTTTATACCTACGTAATTAAAATCATGCATATAGCTTAACAGCTGTGAAAAATATAAAAATCCATTGTATAACAATGTATAGGTATTATATTATTATTTTTTCACTTTTCCTCTCTAGTATTTATTATAATTATACGATTTTAACTCCAATGATTTACCTCACATTGTAACATAATCTTTTAATACCCTATGGCTCATGATGTCGTCGAGTGGTATTTTTTTTAAATACGAGTATCAACAGTAATAATAAATTATTACTAATAATAATACGAAAAAAACTTTATTTGCTCACTCATCTGTTCGAAATCAACACAAGATAATCATTTTACTCTTTGATCCCACTCGTATTCATCTTTTGAATGGTAAAAAATAGTTACTTTGGAAATTGAAATATTAATGTATTAATGTACTATAACGTAACGAACCTAAAACGGTTGCAATGACGTACTTACATAATATTATAATGCAGCGTGTGAAAAAAATCAACTTTCCTATCTTTTATTATTTTAAATTACTTGTCGAAAATAATTAAGCTCCTCGCACCATTGAATTGGATTGGATTGGTTAAACGTGTTTGACTATATCCTTGTTATATTAAAGCTAATTAATTAAAAAAAGATTTCTAAAATCCAGGATATTGTTGTTCTCCTTATTCTATCCTTTCTATGTAGTTCATTTTTTTCGTCGGAGTATAAGTTATTACCCACATCCTCAGTCCTCACTAGGTAATCACTATCACATTCAAGACGTATTAGTAACTAGTAACTATAACTATCATATATTTAATTCTACATTTAATTTCAACCTTCAAAAAGTGTATGATAGACGTAAAAATGAAAAAGGGCAGAAGACAGAGACCGAATGTCGGCACACTCGTATCTCTTTGATCACCTTGAAAGAAGACAGTGTTACATTATTATTATAATAATTTGATAGCAATAGAAAATCATCACATTCGAAAACTACTTCTGAGTGAAGCTCAAATTACTTCAGTATTTATGTAGATATTTAAATTATAATAATTTTAGTTGATAGTAAAATTACTGCAGTACCTAGTTTACCTATATTAACTTTGTAATAAAATTTAAAACAACTACAACAACTATAAACTATACTTATTATAGGTAACAAATATCAATGTAAACCGTAAAGGTGAAAAGTTACTGATAAACTCTAAAAACGTTGTTGTAACAATTGTTCAGTTAAAATGGTCAGGATAAGTTTTTGGTTTTCTGAAGTAAAATATTGTAACCAAATACATCTTATTCCAAACAAAGTTGATATCAATTGCAATCTATAAAATGTTGTGCAATAACATGTCTAAATTACTTTCAATATACACTTATAATATTATTGGCCTATAATTTATTGTATAACTATAAATTCATTACAACACTTTTTCTCAATTTAAAATTGTATAGTATAAATACTGTCAAAAATAAGTAGGTGAAACTTAATTATAAAATTGATAAATTCTTACTTGAACCAATAACCATAATATAAATTCAAAAATAATAACAAATAATCTGTTAAATAATTTTACTTGATTTCAATGAGAGCAGTTGTTCACAAAATAAGTATTCTTATAACAAATCAAAATGGTTATAGCCTTATAGGTACATTTTTATTCTTCTGATCTACTAACGAGAAAAAAAACTAGTGCATCGTTGTGTTTAGATATATATTTTCGCCATACAATTTTTACAACAAAGAGGTAGAAAAAAACGAAAAAAATAGACGTCTATGAGATAGGTAAGGTACATTTGAAAGAATGATATATACTTACCGCAACTCATGGGAGTTGGGGATCAACCCGCCATCACCGCCACCACTAGCACCACTCGTTCGCAAAAACCGTCTAATACTTTGTCTACCTCTTCTACCCACCCTGACTCATTCCGGTTCCACCCTAAACTAATATAACAACAAATCTATACATTTAATACAGTGGTACTACACTCGTGTATATTTGTCTACACGTATTTTATGCGGCCTCCGACACCGACAGGCGTACACCAAGTTTGTACATTTAATATTTTCTCTCACCATAGACATATACCTACACGCGAGTCTTTTCCGCTTTATTTATTACCTCGGTTTCTTTTACCCATAACTTTACTCCGACAACCCCTCAGGTTTTCACATATCCTCTTATTCCACCCCCGCAGAACTGTCTTCCGTGCGCACAAAATATAATACAAATGTAAAATGCACGCTTATACCCACACACTGGAGCGATGTTGTTATTACTGTTATCATAATGGCCTGTATGCGATGGTGACGGTTTTCTTCTCCCAAAGCGACATCTGAGTGATAATACAATCCACCTGTAGAAACCTGACATGGCAGTTGGCACGATCGTCGAGCACGATGTCTACTACGCTTTACACGTCTATACCGTTATAGCATAGGTATAATTAGAGTGGCAAAAAGCATTGATACCGACCACTGTCTAGAACAACAAAATAAAAACCACCCTTAAATTGTATAGGGGACAAACGACTCACAAATTAAAAGGATGAACGATTTTATTTTTGTTCTTACTGAATCTTGGATTTTAATGTATTTGCATCTCTCTTTGATTTTCTAACATGATGATTTCCAAGCTAATAATGTATTTCAAATGCCTACTATTTCAATACCAGGCAAAACATGTGTACTATTAACAAAGCATGTTTAAGGTGTTTACGGCATTTTTTCTTTGTTTAGGTCACGTTTGACCTATTTCTAGGAATATGGAAAAAAACACCTTAGATCCAAGTATAAAAATATATATTTTTATACTGTTTGTACTAGACCATTTTGAAATCTGGTTTTAAAACAACAAGAGACTCATATTTATCTTTAATCACCAAATCATCTCTCAACCAATGATTTATTACACAGGTACAATCTAAATCTAATTAATTTAACGAGGGTAAGCTAATTGTCTTTAAATATTTTATAATGTATTAAATAAATAGAAAAGAACTGTCAAAACTAAAAATAAATTATTAAATTAAGTGTTACTATTTTGGAGTTTTTAGATCATAAATAAATGTTTTAATTAGATGTGGCATTTAAATTCTATCCTTAAGTGTTACATTAAATCAATGAGCGAGTAAAAATCACTAGAGACTTTCAATTTAACGCCTTTCATCTTTCAATGTCGATTCCTGCCCATCCTTGTAACCCGTTGAATAAATCTCTGCAAAAAGCTCTTATTGTTTTTGATGACTCTGTGAGACTCAACATTTAGAAAAAATTCTACCGAGAAAAAAATAAAATCGAACAAAAGCAAGAATACAAAATAGCACAACAAAGCATAACTATAAACACTTCATCATACTTAATCATTAACCTTAAGTCATTCCATTTAATTTATTCTACAAAAACAATACGTTGTATTTTTTGTATTTTATTGTTTTTTGTTATTTTTAAAGATTATTTACTAGGATGGAAAACCAATATAAAATTATTTTATGATTACATTGAAAAACGTTTATTCTATTGTTATTTTCATAATATCATTAATTGAAGAAATTATTTTTCTCCCGATTAAATCTACACAATATCATAATTTAATAATCTAAAACTGAAATATCAATTGATGATTATGCTCGGAGTCAGGGCCGCGGGGTTGGGGGTTAGTTGCCAGGACCACCAAAAAAAAAAACAAAAAAAAGTTCATGATTATTGTACAAATAATGTATTATTATATTAATATATTAGGACGTAGGAGAGCAAAACAATATCAAATTGGTTGGAAATACTCAATGATTAATTCCCAAACTTTACAAACACCAATATAATCTTGGTTTGACTTTTATTTTGATTATTGACTACTTATATTATTTTTTATTAATGTAAATCGGACTTTTACCCAAATTGGTAAATTCTAATATCAATCAATTAGGTACTAGGTACACATGATATGTTTTTGATTCATTAACTATCGTATTAGGTATACAAATATTATTCACCTGGAATATAAATAAATGATTAATTAATTATCTAATAAATAGTGGAAATAGGATTTTATTTTATAAAATTAACAAAAAATTAAAAATAAGCGATCACCATTTTGTTTTATTTTTGTATTGAAACTTTAGTTATAGGTATACAATATAATGTGGATATTTATTATTAAGACTAGATAAGAGTATTTATATGATCAATTAATTAAACATTATAGTCTTGTTTATTTAAGATTTAATTATCTATTAAAAATAAAATCGAAATATATTGACACAAAACTCTTCCATAGAGCTCTGTAAAATATTTCTCACTCAACATCAGTATTAATGGCATTGAACAGAAAACCATGGATAGAAATATAGAATTTTGCAAAAGATCTCAATGACCCGTTTTAATATAGGAGAAGAAGGATATAAGGAGAAGAAGAAAAAAAAGAATGTACATTATAGTTGTACAGTTAACGAATTGCATATTTTTTAACCAAAATTATTTAGAGTCAGCTTAGAACATACAAACAATAAACACGTACATTAATAATTTAAATATCAATGTTGTGATTTTATTTTTTGTTAGTCGGTGGTGATGATCCATTGTTTTGAATCAGCTGATGGAAAAAAATTAAAACAATTGATGTTTAATTTATATTTTAAGTTAATATAGAGATAAATATTATTTGGTTACAATAGTTGTAGAAATGAAACTTTGTACTTAAGACTGCACTTCGTTAATTATAGCGATGTATTAGCAGCTTTTTTTTTTCTTGAAGAACCTTTATGCTATAGTTGTTTGATAAATACACACAATAGACGAGTAATAACTTACAGGCTACAGCGACTTAGACCGTTATACTATTATGCGAGCTATTGTCAATAAAAATCAACAATATACCAGGAGTGTTTGTTTTAATGAAATTTTAATTAAAACGTCGTTGACAATTGTGTATTTTTATTCTTATTATATATCAGTGAGGGAGTAGTTAAAACACAATTTTTTTAATAGTTTATTAAAATAATATTTTTATAATAATTTACCTTGAAGTTGGGTCAGTGCGCGTATACTCTTCTACATTAAAATGCGTATATATTTTTTCCCTTTTTTCGCTAGTCCCCACCGTGCTATAATAATCTAACCTTCCTGACCCGCCGATGGTTGTAATATTTTCTACTAAAGTATTCCACTTAGTATCATTTATATGACGATCTCTCGGCAGCCACTACCGTTCCAGAGTTTATATTTCTTTTTTCTTTTTTTATCGTTTTAGTTGTTATTGTTTTGTATATCATTAAATTATCGTCCGCTATATCAACAAGTATTTTTTCTAACCAAGGCAATGATAATAAACTTTTATCGGTAGGTACTGCGCCGTCAAAATTACTGTCCACCATCATTTTGCTGGTCGCTTTAATGACATTCAGTTGATTTAATAGTAGGTACTCGGTCTGTGTATCCACGTTCAGTCAAATATTAGCACAGTGCTTGCCGACTCGTTATATTAATCATCATCATCTTCCGATGACGTATACTTCTCGCCGTTACTATAAAATGAGATATTTGCTAGCTTTAAATAAGAAAATGTACTAAGGACATGCAATATTTAATTATAAGTATGGATATGTATTTACGACCACCGGTATGTATAATATATTAAATAAATATATAAAAATAAATTAAATTATGAATATCAAGCCCCTACCTATAGACTATATAGGTATTCAATTATTAATCAATATTATGAAAATAAATGTTCAACTAATTAATAGATATCTTAAGACACAAAATAAAAATGCTGGTATATTATCTCCAAAGTTGGATACTACTTGCGCTTTAAAGTACAACACTCGCTTGTCCTTGTAGCACATACCTATACAAATGTTACTTTCCTCCCGAAAGGTATAGTTTTTTAGCAGGTAGTATAATTCATACTTACGCTGGAATCTATGGAAATAAATTTAAAATATTTAAATATGTCCTGAGAATAGTACTTTCTAAGCGTTCTGAAGAAAGTCACTAAAAATAGTATTATTATTTGTATATAGATTTGATTTCTACAATCTATAATGGAGCTGATGGCTTGTATACGGACTGAATATATTGTATATAATACATATATATATATATATGCACAATATTGCACATAATACATTATAACTAAGAGTCAGTAATGGTGTGTTGAGTGTTGACTATAAATTATTTTAGTACAGAATCTAAAGGTATAGAGTTGGTAGGTATATATATTAGTTGGTACATAATTTATCCCTTGTAATCACGATTTTCCTCTTAGGAAGAGTGGATAGACTACAGACAATTTAATTTTGAATTATAGAGTACGACCAATGGGGATGTCTATGGATTTATGTTTTGGAAGTTTTTTGGGGAACTACAGTCAATCGGTATTATTTATATGACCAGAAACAAAAATGTTTTCTTCATACTTAAAACTATTATTACTACTAGTAACTGATAAAACGATCGTATTCTAATTCTACACTTACACGTATTTACATTGTTTTTAATTCATATTAAATTCGGATAATTCTATTGCATATTTTAATTGTTCCACTTACATATTTTGTATTTATTAATGCTTAATACTTTCAAAAGACTTTAGAACTTTTTGATCTAATCGTTTGAATTTTATTTTGAATGCTTGGATGTACCATGGTGGAAAATTGGAATTCGCTTTATTTTTAATTTAATTATTTTTCTTAAACTTGGCAAAAATAAAATAAAGTGCCTAACCTAAATTGTTTTTTTTTCATATTCTTTATTCGCTTCAACTACAAAGCTATTATTTAGTTACGTATTGTTCATTTGTACTTAAATTTTGTTTTTAAAAATGAAGTAAATAGTTTTCTGGATTTTAGTAGGTAGGTACGGTGTTTTATTACAAAATATTCATTAAACTAAGGTAGATTTCATTGTACAATTAAATATTTTTGTAGATAGTTATTAAAAAAGTTTGTTTTATGCGAAAGTTAGAAAATTATGTAAGTCATCATTCTGAAACAAATGTTTAAATTCTCAATTATCATTGGCGAACGTGAACAAATATATATTATTTCGTTATTATAATTTTAATCATTATTATACAGATTTGTTAATTTACTTTGGTTTGACTTTAATCACCGTCAAGTTTTGAAAATAGTATTAAATAATGGACATTCGCCACATTAAAAAAATGAATTATGCAAATCATTATTTTACAGTGACTGTTGATAATCTGTTTTCGGTTTTTCTCTGTAATAGTATGCAAATAATATTATTGATTGACACACAAAAAAAAAATTATATAGCTCATAATTTAATTGTACGTAATTTAATGTTTCGATACTCATTTTATATTTTATCTTTTTCTTTATGTACGCATGAAATGTTTTTATCGCCTAATTGCATCTTTTTTTTTATATTTTTGAGCTAACATTTTTTTGCTAAACGGTTAATTTCTAAATAACTATTAAATAGTTTAGACTCGTGAGTACTATAAGCAACTTGCATCAGATCGTTTTTCACTATCATTTCGTTTATTTAGTTGCGATCAATGATTGCTATCTGTTGACACGCTTTTAATACATTCATATCAGTTTATTTATGTACTAATGATAAATGCGAGAAATGAAAAGTTTAAATCTAAAGCTAATAACACTTAGTCACGAAACTATGAGATATCTATGAGTTATAAATTAAAATATTTCCATGGGTTTTATTTAATATAATCATGAAATTTCTACCGCTGATTTTTACCGGAATATTTTTGAATCAACTTTGTTAATAATACGCTTCGTGATTTTATCTTTGGTGGTAATATTATTATGTTTAGATTTTAAGATACCTACCGTAATACGAATTTAATTATAACCAACAGCAATAATAACTACCACCTGACCAATTCGTTATAAATATTATAATCATTTGTTATTTATGAGTTATGACACAATACATATTACAATTATTGCTATATTTGTTTGAATAACTCGGTTTTCATATTTACTCGTGTTTGATGAATTGGTATTGTATATTTTTTGTCATTGATAATGTGGTAGAACGTTGGAACGGTTAAGTTCATTTATTGAATTTAAGCCAGGAATGCAATATTTTTATTCTCTGAACATAATCGAGTTAAAAACATACAAAACAATAACGTGATAGGGACAAAATAATCGTATGTGTACAGGGTTTTTTTTTTTATTGTTATTCTTTTGACCGACCGCCTTGCTACATTTTCCTGTCCCCTGGTTGCAAGATTTTTGACCGCTTGTAAAATTCGAATTTTTCATTACTATTATCATTTCAAAAGTAGTGTATTGTGAAAAATAAAATAAAAACCCTGAGTTTTTTATTTATATATAAATATAAAAAGGGTGAGTAATGGTGGCGATAGTTAATGAATAAAATACAATAGTGTTGAGTAGCTTATTTTTCATCTAAAATGCGGTTATATAACCATATGTCCAACACCATAACTAACATTAAGTAAAAATAAAACCATGACTATAATTGTTATACTTTTTTCTTTCGTCTCTCATTGTTTTAAACGAAATTTGTTTAGTTAAAACAAAAAATCTTATTTCATTTGAACAATTAAATGCTAATTATAGGTATGTTAATTGTGCTCTAATATAATATGTTGTCCACCGTCTTTTTTTCTCAAAGATCAAGATAAGCAAGTACTAAATAATTTTCATTCGCTGTTTTTTTTCCGTCAAAATATGAAAGGAACTTTTCAAACATATCCAATTATTATTTTATTTTTTATTTGAATTTGTACAATCCGGCACTGGTGGTACTTTACATATAAACTACCAATATTATGAAACCACAAGCAAATCTACACTTTATTGAAAATAGTATTCTTGGGAACAATCAAGTACCTACAACCAAACCCAAAACCTTCAAAATGTTTAAATTACATCGTCAACATATAGTCAACATATATACTTCGACTGTGTTGAGCTATTGTTTGGATAGATATGCGTGTTATATATATAGTGAGAGCTAATATATCTAAGAAAACAATATAATAATATCTAAAAATATCGTTTAAATAATATTTGCTTAGATTATCTGTTTATAATTATATTTCACTGATGGTGAGGCTGACAAATTACTCAAAACATTTTTCAATTCAGACAAATCATTTTTAATGATTCAGAAAAGTCAATCGTAAATACGTAGTAGGTACCTACTTATACCTATTCAAGAGAAGTTTCAATCTGTTTTTAAAATATATACTACATCACTGGATAAATAGTAGTTTATTGTAAATAGTAAACCGTTATTAGGATTTAAAACGAATGGAGAATCTTAAAATTATTTTATTTTATGGCAATTTTAATACAATTTGAAATGTAGATATAAAGTGTACACATTTAGATTATTTGTTTAATGTAAATATCTAGCTTAATTTAATTTTAATTTATAAGTTACCTGGATATCAAGATAAATAAAATATGATATAAACTTTTACAAACATACAAGTCTGGACTGTTTTTTATATTTAGACAATGGTAATCATAATGTTTGTACATATACTTCTGTAGACTGTACTATAAATAGTACTTAATACTTATCTGCTGAATATTTAAGTATACCTTTAAGAAACAAAGATCTACATTTTTATATGAAGAAACCCATATTATATATTTGTATTATGTTCTGAGATATGTAAATATACCTAATGATTAACCCAAAATTATTGTACGTATAATACACAAATATCGGGCTTAAATGTAAACTGTAAATAATCTTAATATTAGTACCGTCGAATCATAATATTATAGTTGGTGCTTTAAGTATAGGAAATTAACATTACTTTTATGTTGTTGAATTCTTAAAATAAAAATAGTTAGAAAATAAAAACCAAATAAGTATCAATATTTTGTCTCATAATTAAGCCCCCTAGACATTTTTATTTTCATAGACGCCTAAAAATACCTTTTATTGTGTTTTTAATCAAAACTATAGAAAGTTAGTTATTGAAGTCTTAAGGCTAGTAAATATTTAGATCACATCAATGGAAGGTATTATGCAAAATAGTTTTTTTTCTCATTTCTCTGATAAAAATATAAAAAATTAAATAATAAAAGACAAATAATTAAATATGCTCTTAGGAGGATGCGTTGTCTCAACCTTACGAACGTAGGTGTACAATATACATAGACAACAATTTTTTTTTTTTATTGATCAAAACGCTTCAACGGCAGCAGCTATTAGCCTACAGTTATTTAATTGCATTTTTTTCTTTTAAACGGTATTTTTTTGATGTTTTGCTAAATTAAATTAAGTTATATAATTCTGAAATTTTCAAAAAATTTAAAACTTTGGTGTTCGCTTTTTCACCGGGTCCCAGGATTTCGAATAATTGCTCAACCACCAATTTTGTTTTGTTAGATTATGCACAAAAGTAAAATAACCAATTATAAAACTTAAAGGTAAGAGCTATAGAACAGCAATGTACAAGTGTTTGTTCATTGGTTTCTTCTTTACGATAATTCAATTTTTTAGCTAGTTATAAGCATTTTTATATTGTAATGTCTTACATAGTTACTCATAACTCAATCAAAAATTTAAATATCGTATAAACACAGATTATTGTTTTACCTTTAATTTTGATAATAGGTCAATTCACTTTAATATTAATGCTGGCGTGGCTTGGTTCTGCTAAACGAAAAAGTATTATGTTAAAATATACGTTTGTAAGACAACTAATTCGGGCAGGTGTGGCGTCCTCTTAATAGGCGTAAATACCTAAACCAAACGTTTTATTATGCAAATGAAATTATAAATTGTGTAAAAATACACGATCCATTGACTAAATTGTTTTTTAACATATTTTTTAACCTATCAATTGAAGCATTATATCGTTAGTATTTCGTAATTTAAAGTTGCATTATAAGTTATAACTATTATTACAGTTTAGATAACGACATAACGTCTACAACCTATAACTTGTTGAAGTATCCGTTAAATAGTTATTTTCTAGGTATGTATTATAACGAAAATCTGATTTTTATATTTAAGGATTTATGTCTTACTTATTAACTATCGTTCTACTCATTATTTATTAATCATATTATTGTAGTAATATTATAATAACTGATTGAAATATTTATTGATTTATTTGCGATAGGAAAAAAACAATTGAATTGGTTTATTATACGTATTCTTTTTACAGTACACAGTGTTATTAAGCTTGTATATTAATGTTATAATTATTTGGTTAAAATGTTTTTAAAATGTTTATTATTTTTATTGTTCCATACAGGTTTGATACAAGACAAACATCTACAAAAATTCCGAATCCGCCGAGGTGGTGGTCTTCACCAATGGGTTTTGGTGATCGTGCATACTTTCACACTGTCAACAGTGAGCAACTACAGCGCGACCAAGATATATTAGATCATCTGACAGTAGACAGAGCTATGGCCACCGATACTGGAATATATAGATGCAGAATTGACTTCCTAAAAGCTCCCACCAAGAACAGACTAGTTAACCTGACAGTCATAGGTAATTTTAAAGGACTAAATCGACGGAACATATTATAATTTCGTTTTTTTATTTACTTTAATTAATATTATAATTCAGCTGTGACTGTCTTCAAATGTCCTGAAATAAAATAAAAAATTCTCCAATAATAATGTAAGCTTTTGCACACATACGGAGAAAAATAAAAGTACAATTTGGATGTAATTTCTAAAACTCGCTTAAGCTCTTTCGCTTACTCGTTTACGGGGAACAATATAATAAGAAATGTATATCTACACATGAGAAAATATGACTGGCCAGTTACACCGACCTACACAGAATATTATATATCGCTTAAAGTTTGGATTACATTTTAATTTAAATCTAAGATTAATAGTTACATGTACTAAAAAAAGGTTACGGGATTTTATAAGAATAATTTCTAACTTTATGAAATAAAATAAAATTGATCTATTTGTTTCTAAAATTAATAAATGGTTTTTTAAAGGTTTTATTGTCAGTTGAATTATTAGAAAATAACCAAAACGGGTACCTATAAATAAGGCATTGTTATAAGTTATATTATATTTTTTTTCCTGTTACTTGGTAGTTGTTTAACAATTTTCTCTTTAAAACTACTAAAGAAGTCCCAAAATACCTTTTTAAGTACAATCTGTGGCCAATTTTCAATCGATAGAGTCATTATAGAATGAAACTTTTAGAAGACTTCTACCCAATAAACTGTTTGCAAACAAAAACAAATCATCATTCTATAACCGATACCTACATAGTCTCTTATCTAAACTTAGAATCTAAAATATGAAGTAAAATTATAAACGTCAATATTTTTTTATTTATTTTTTTCTGTAGTATTCTCTAATTTAAAAATTGGTAAGGATATGAGAAAGTAATAATCTGTTTTATGTAAGTTTATGTCTGATGAAAATAATTATTTTTAAGGCTCAACGCTCTTCATGTTGTATCGTTTGTTGCTAAAGTTTTAAGGGAACATCTGTCATTGGCATACTTGGGCTTAGGAGGGGAAGTCGAAGTCCCGGCCAGATACTTTACAAGCTTACAAGTCATTAAACGCGCTAATTACTGCATTTTTAAATACAAATCATTCATAAATCATAGTTTTAAACAAAACATGAAAGTTAGTGCTTTATACAATACCTATAGATAATAATATTAAGTTTGTACTTAACAGAATGTACATTATTACACTAGGTACCTGGCTGGTTCACTAATAAGTTATAATTAATCAAAATCAAACAGATATTGACAGACTTTGGTTGATTACATGTGAATAGGAGAGGCTCATTTGTTATTACTTTAGCCCAATAAGTTTCCGTTGAATGATTGTGTTACTTCATATCTACTATTACTAATGGTTTTTAAGCTTAAGAAAGATTATATCGGAAATTAATCACTCATCATAGTAAATAATATTACAAGACCTATTTATAAAACAAATTTAAAAACAACATCTCATATACATTTATACGAATCTCGTTTAAGGGGTACGCAGATGGACCTCTCTTTTTCCTACAAAAATGTCTATTGAGTATCATTTCTACTAAAAATGCAAGTTTAATTAAATTATTTAAATTTTTTATTTTAAATTCCAAGTAGATACAGTTAGAACTTTATTTAAGTAATTTAATATGAGTATTTTCTTTTAAAACCCATACAACCCATAGAGTTTTTAAAATTTTGCCAAATGATGTGTACTCATCGAAATAGTTTATAAAATATAATTTTTATATTAGTTTTAGTAAAAACAAATAGTTATTATTAACATATTTTACATATTTAATTATGTATTATGACTTTGTGTTACAGTCGCTCCCGATCGACCAACCATTTATTTCGAGTATGGAAATTCTATTGGAGGAGATCGTCCAGAAAATTACCAACACAATTCCGGAAATGTGATTGTTGTCGACGAGGGCAGTCCAACCGTTACATTGGTGTGCCGTGTGGTTGGAGGTAAATGGTCTTATATTGTCAAAAACTATTTACATAAAACTTAGTGTTTAAAAACTGTCAATTATTTACTTATTTTTTCGATGTACAGAACAATTTCGTGGATTATCTATCACTATGTGAAATTACAAAGAAACTATAAATTAATTTATGACTATACCGTATAATATAATACATATGAGGTTTTCGAAATTGACTACTTGACAGTTGATATTATGTATAAGTAATTAAATATTTAAATGAGAAAAAGCGTGAAAACGTTTTGGAATCATATTTAAGTATGTTCTGGACAATTGTATTTGTATTATTTTTTAATTTTTAGTTTATAATTTTGAACCAACATTAAGATTAAACATACATAATATATTATAATATTATATAACAGTGAGAGCATCATGTGGAAGTTATAAACACGCCAGAAGCATGTGCCTCCAAACACTATAAACTTGACAGTATTTTTAATGCAATAATAATTACCCTCGACTTTCAGACGAACACAATATAGTTATAATGTCAGGTACAAACAAAAGTACCTATATAGGCATTACGGTTCTTGTCACCATCACTCGCCGCACTGACAGCGTCGGTGACATTTTTCGACAAATCCGCGATAATCGGTGGCCCCTTCATCCACAGGTGCCTCGTCAGATCGCCGCTTTGAGCGAACGTCTATTATACAACTAACGTCACACGAATAAAACTTTCTGACGTAGGTAGGTATACTACCCTCGGCCACACGAGCCCTTTGGCTAGCCGCGAGACCGGTCATTTTAGTGCCGTTCATACCGTCGCAGAGACGTCGTCACGAGCATTTTCCCGGCCTTCCGCTAAATAATATACCAATCAAAGGTTAACCGTATTTTATGTACCTACGTGTTCGGATTCGTGCTGCAACGTGGTTACTAGATAATTTATCACGGATTTGTACTTTTGTACTCGGTAGATTGGAATTTATATTGACACTGCTCAGAGGTGTATTCATTCCAGTATTTGTTGTATCCCCGTTTAAAGTAATTACAAATTCAAAACGAAATTAAGAATCAGATGAATAAATTAAGATTTATATTATGAATGAGGTTCTGTCGAGTGTTGACTGTGGTGCCGACGTCGCGGTCGCAGGGGTTAATTTTGAGGCTGTTGAATATAAATACATGTAAATATATATGTATACTAGGTAAAGGGGTAAGAAGACTGGTCGAAGGCCAGGCCCAATTTATATATTATATTATAACATTGATTATTCATAAGTCGTGACTATCACACAATATAATCAATCATTACAATACCTACCTAATTAAAACAGTGAACAATTATCATAATATTTCAATTCATTATTGTTAATAAAATATTTGAGATAAAAATAAAATAAACAATCATATTTTACTCGAAGATTAAAATAAATACTCATCCAATGTATAGCATACATACTCAGGCCAGATTAAAAACAATATTAATAACATATGAAAATGCAATAGCTGGTATTTAAAATATAGATTACATTCTATTGAGTTAATTTTTCATGGATTTATAAAAGTGGAATGACATTGTGTTTAAATTCTGAAACTAACTATATAACACCACAAAATGTACGAATTCAATTTCAATTCACATTGTCTTTTAAATATGGCTTCCACCTTAATTTAATGCAATATTATAGCATATGAACTACCTTACTTACATTCGTATTTTAAGTACTAAATACTAAAAACGTATGCTTATAAATTTAAATAATTGTATTTCGTAATATGCATGTTATAAACATTATACCTACGTAGAATGTGTACGCTAAATATTTTTCGTTTAATAAAAAGTTATTTAACTTGTCGTACCTATTCATTATTCATGATGACATATTTAAAAGTATATTTTTATTAAATCTTTTGGAACAAAAGTAAATATATTTATATTTATGTAGTTACACACACAATAACTATGACGACTTGCAAGACCGGCTCGGTTTAAAATAGCACATAAAAAATGAAATGTTTTGAGGCAAGTTCTAATATAGGTAGGTATTTTAAAATAATTAATCCTAATAATCACCAACCACCTAAAAAATATATATTATAATAATACAGGCATAGATGGTCAATGAGAAACTATATTTATTTTAATGTATTAAGATGTAAGCGACTATAATTAAAATAATATGCTATAAAAAATAATTCCTGCTGGAAAATTGTTGTATAAAATATGCGGCTTGTTATTAAATTGCTTGTTAAATCAATGTTTTGCTAGGAATCTCGAATTTTACATTAATTGAAATACCGAATTAGTATGAAAAAAAAATAAGCTTCGGGGTTTTTGATGTTCATTAAAGAATATTGCAAAATGTAGATCAAACTGCAGGACCTAAGGACATTGTAAGTTTGATTAATTTTAATTTTTAAAACAGATTTCGGTTCAAAAACAATAGTCCACTATATTTAAATTGAATTGGTTTTTAATACCCTAAAATATTATTAGCTTTCATTTATATTTTTGTAGAAAACAGTTAGTATATTAAAATCTATATAGAAACATAGTAAATAAATGTATTTTTTGTTAGTTTCACAGTAATGACTGGATTTCAGATCACGTGAACAAATACGCAATAACTAAGCATTGATATTTAGCAAAAAAAAAATTTCGAAAAGTTGATTTTTAACTAAGTAGGTAAATAGTTGGTATGTGGCTGTAAAAATACCCAAAACTACAATTTACCATTTTTTCAAAGTTGATTTGCTAAGTGTTGGTTAGGCATAGATCAGAGAAAGTGGGGAATTCGTTGAAAGTTGACCATTCAAACGTAGAATTGAATTTGATGCTCTGCAAATAATTTGCTAATTCTAGAAAGCAATTTGCAAATTCGTTTTAAAAAAAAATTTTCACTAATTTGGATCGATTCAATTGCAGACCGACTTCATAGTTACCTTTCTCGATATTATATTATAACTTAAAAGCACACTTTGGATGTCTGCCAATGTCCATGACACGTGGAGTAAGTATAATGTTGCCGCCATTACACGATAACGCGATCCGACAATTTCGCTTATTTACCATATGAATTTTTTTACGATTCGCGGAAGTGACAACTATTTTACATTATTAGTTAGCTAGTCAACGTTCGCGTTTTGCCCGCCACAATTATGACGTACACATTACAAGCGCGTGTCGGCTGCGGTTGCCAACTATATAATAATATTAGGTGGGTATTATTAATTCTACATATTGTCAATAACAACAATATTTCACTACCCACACATTAAAGGTACCCATTGAGATACCTACATTTTACGGTCCCGTCCAATGTGCAGGTGTTTACGTGTGGACGTTTTGTTTGTATAATCTGTTTTTTAATTGATGTGCTGCACTGTTTTAAATGTATTATGTAAATAGATTTATATTTAATTTTTACCCAGAAACGTACATTTACTTGTTTAATTATTTATGATTACGGAAATAGTTGGAAATCAGTTATTAGGTACACGGTGCCGACGTCGCGTTTCGTGAAAATCATCACGTTTTGTAAAATAAAATATGCGTTCGTGATTTTTTTTTTTAATATACATAAATAGAACTAATTCGGTACACCAAAGTTCATTTGATTTCCACACATTTTAATGAGTATCGCATAATATAACGAATTCCTACAAAACTCTCTTTAGAAAACAACCGGATGGAAGCACTTACACCCAGGGCTATGCATTTGTATTTAAAAATGCATTTTGTTTTAAGCTCATTGTAAAAAGTTGATTCTTTAACAGAGAGTTTTCATACAATTTTCGAAACTTTTACCTGACGTTTTTTTTTATTGTCTAGGCCATTGTTGCATTTGTTTTAAACCATTTACTAATTTACATCAATGAATTTACATTCTCAATATGTAAACGGTGTCTAAAGGTAATAGTTTAGCTTATTTTAATATGTAACTTCCTTGTCATATTTTTACTGCATTTTTTAGGGATTTTTATTTTATTTGCCAAGGTTTTATAGTGCCTTCAATAATCAGCCTTGCTGTTAATTATAAATATTATATAACAACTAAAAAAAAAACGGCTAGAAATTCTACTAATTTCAACGGTTTCTGGTACGTGTTTAAAATATTATGTAAGTACCTACATATATTATAATGTATTCATTGATAAGTGGTTGTTGTGCTCCTTAATCCTAAAAGCAGTTAACTAATAGTATGCATAAAATAATAATATAATATTGATGATATTGAGTGTTTTAATCAGATGGTTTTCAATCATCCAATAATTTATGCTTCATTATGACATAATTATAGTACGTTTCTATATTATAATCGTATACTTAGTTTGATTTTGATGTCGTTGGATAATCGCAGTTGATATCGATAGCTTAATCCGTCGAAAGAATTGATATTTTTGTGAAAACCAACACAATATTTTTTTTCTCAAACAAAGAAATGTCAACTAAGATGGCATCAAAGGTGGACATCTTATTATACGAAACTAAACCATACAAAACTTAACACCGACGGTTGGACATTTCCCTAAGAAATTCACAGAAAATTCGAAGTTATAATAACCAGACTAAGAATTGGACACACAAAAATTCCCCACAATTTCCTAATGTCCAAAGAAGAACCACTAATGTGCACAACATGCGGTGTTCAAGTCACCTTTAAAAACATACTAACCGAATGCCGAACCTATGACAGTACCCGAACAAGCCACAACCTACCCGAATCACTATCAGAAACTCTATGCAATCGCCCTCAATCCATTACCAACATCATGCAATTCATCACAGCCGCCAATCTTATTTCCAAAATGTAATGTAACAGTTATATATACAATTCATGTAATTTCTGTAATTTATAATTTTTGCACTGTAAGCCCAGTGGCCCATATTGCCGAGGGTATTAAAACAAAAAAAAATGTTTTCTCAGTTTTTCTTACGATGCCTGTGATAATAATAATACATTCTATCTAGATTATATGTGTACGCGCGGTATTAACCTTCTACTATCCGACTGTCTTCCCTACCATTTTTTTTTTTGTTGCACTCTGGTCTCGGAGCAATAACACTACATATACATTAATATTATCCATGTAATGTGGGTACGTGATGAGCCAACGTTCCCCGGGGCCTCACCTCACCTGTGAGAACTACTGGCTAATGGCTATAGCCTATAGTCGATAATTATATTAATAATTAATTCTTAATTAATATTCAACAAGTTTCATCCTATCGGAATAGCAGATGGTCATCAGGTATTGAAAATACTACTTGCGAAGTTTTCACAACGCCTTTTCATGGTTGTAAAAGGTCTGTGGTTCTATAAAGTTATAGGTACATCTATTGACCAAAGATAACGCTGTAGATGACTCTAAGTTTGGGATTTCATCCTGATGAAATGCGTAGTTTACACATGTGCCGGTATTCATCTCATATTATATTCGACAAGGCAGTGTTCAAACAATATTGAATGGGGTTGAACATTACTACAAAAAGAAATTGTATACAATTAATAAAATTATTTTTTGGAACATAAAGTCATAAATGACAGTATTTTGGTATTTTAAAAGTTAAAATATTTAAAATCATTAAACTTAGTCGTAAATTCAAATAATCACGTGTTGTAATATCAATAAATTATTTAGATTTACAATATTCATATGCACATCGTGCATACATAATAATTAATTTTATTTTGAGTGTTTGTATGCTTTTACCTATTATTATTTCATTTTCTGTGTTTTTGATAAAAATAATTTTCACACGTCAGCAGTGGCTTTTACAGCTGCAACTGATATGTGTTATAACGTATAACTTATAATGTACGAGTATAACCGCGCATTATGTTAGCAGTGAAATAATAAATATGTTGCGTAAAATGACGGGGAAAGATTAAAGTATCATAACGTTAATAATATTGTAACTACGTTTAGTTCAAATTGAGTTAACATTTTACATAATATGTAATAAACTATTTGTGTGTAATATGGTAAAACTTTTCGAGACTTTATTTCAAAGTCACAGAAATGAAATGTACGAACTAGGTATATTTACCTACATAGTCATTATTTTATTATTTATCTTAAAAACTACTTTATATCTGTGCTAATTTAATATTTTAGTCTAAAATATACTAATATTATTTATTATCTTATTTTATACACCTATTATATTTAAATGATTTACTAAAAAAAATAAACCTTTGATTAAAATTGTTTACCCCTTGTTTCGTGTCATATGTAATTAATTTTGTTTCAGTTATTAGACGTTGTAGTTTATTTATAAAGTTACTACCTACTTTGCTTTAAAGTTAAACCGAAATTGTTAATTTTGAATTATGATACATTTTCAAATTACTTGTTAATTGTTGTACAATAAATTGCATACTAATTTTTAATGTTAGATCGTGTGAACTTTTTTTAAGTTTTCCGAATTATCTGGTTTGTTTTGTCGCTTTATATCAACCTACAACATCACTTTGTAGGCACCTACATAATATAATACGATAACCATTTGTGACACCACTTCATAAGCTCGATCTCAACGTTTAAGATAAAAATATTGTGTCATGCCATATTCTATTACGATCAAAAACATTTATTATAATTTATTATATATTTTTGTACCTATGTTTAGGAAAAATATTTATTATTTTTAGATATTTAAAAATAAATGCACATAAACTAAAATGTCTAGATTAATAACTAAACAACATGTCATTAAATTTAAAGAATAAGAAAATAATATATATTTGTATCATAAGTTTGCTCCCTAAATTGATAAAATTACTTAATTTTTAAACACTTAAAAACAATTATTATTTCCTAAACAATTCCCTGTATTGTAGTGGTTTCTAAAATAAAAAATATGTGCGTAGTCTATTTGAATGAAATAATCAATACAATTGTATGCCATTAAAAAAGCTTCATTCAAGACCGAGGGATTTTTTTTTTTTTGGAAAGGCCGTAATAATATACCCTTCAAGTCCCACCTAGTTGCACCAATGAGCATCATTCAAATTGATTACAATAAGATATTCTTGTTATTCCTTAGGTACCTACCTATGTATGTATAAACTTGTTTGTATTTTTAAAAAAAGGTATATTAGGCAAAGTGTCTACCACTATGTAAACTTTTAATGTATAGATTTAATATAATATAAACTGAATACAATTATTTACTTTTTTGAAAGTTTTTTCTATTCTTTTATAACACAATATTATACCTGCCAAAGTTTTCAATTCTAATAGAACTTTTGTTCTCGAGCATATAAATACAATATGTAAGCTAGAAAATATTCGTTTTTAACATTTTCAATAATCATGGGTACCTATATAAAGGTATAATTCAGATTCATAAACGTAGGTAGAATGAAGTCTTATAACATTTGATAATTTATACAGTGTATGTTGTGTACCCATTTCATGATATTTATGGTTTAAAAACTATCATAATATTATGTCTGTTGCTATTTCAGAGTACAATGCAAGAGAATTACATATTTTTAGTTTCTTATTTTTTTTTTTTTTTTTACAACTGAAGATAATTATTACAACCAAGTGTAGTTTTAGTTAATTAAAAATAATCTTTCGAAATAATTTAGCGCATGGAAAACAATAACGTGTTAATAAATCTCACGAATTTATGTTGCAGGTTGGCCGCGACCTCGACTGACGTGGTACCACGAAAATGCAGTATTGCACTCTCCATATCAACTGGTAGTTGACGATAACCACGGCCGCGGTTACCGGAAAAAGCCGAACAACAGTTTCGCCGCGGCCGCCACCGGTGTGACCGTTAACCGTTTAGTGTTGACTAACCTAACCAGGTGGCATCCGATAATGAGCCAGCGGCAACAAACATTGGGCACGGCCCGTTTGACGTGTCAGGCAAGCAACAGCATTCTGCATTCCACGTCCCGTCCTTCGACAAATGCTGCAAATGTAAATTTGCCACCGCCAGCCACCACCGAGCACACGTTTATCCGTCTGAACCGTGAGTAAATCAATAGCGATAATATTGTTGTATTTACATTGCATTTTCCCGGGCCGGTTATGACTTGTGCATTTAGCGACTGCTTTTGATCCAATACGATTGGATGTGTGTAGCCGCCGTTTAAGTGCCCATACCTACCCGTGTTGTCGCACACTAAAGTTTTCTGGAAACTGTTTGCTAAAAGTATATGCGGGCGCAGTATGGGTGTTGCGTAGCCCACACTAAGGTGTATTATACGTCCTATACGTTGCGCTGATAGGTAATAAAACCCTTGGAAAACGTATTTTTAAGTCCACTGTAGGTATATATTATTATGTAATGCTTTCTCGCGGTCTTTATTTGTTGTGTATTGTAATGTTTCAATAAAGAAAAATCATTCACCTTGTGTCGTAAGATATTTAAACCGTAACCGTAGTTTATATCTTCAGAATATGTGTCTACAGGTACTGCATAGACATTATACATTTGCAGACAAAATGTGTACACTTTTCACGTATTATTAATGTGACGAATATGCGATAAATGAACATAATAACAATATCAGATATGATTCTGAACATTGACACTATCAATACAACTGAAAAATTATAATAAGCCAGGACTGTAATACCTCTATATATTTAGCTGTTATACATTATAAGGGTGAAATTCACGATTAACATTTAACAATTACAACAGGAATCATGATTACCTACCTATATATTTTCTTGACAGTTAATAGTTTTGGGGGATAGTGATCTGCACTATCACACAGAACTGGTAATTTTTTCACTTTCAATCGCTGGCATAGATTAAAAAAAGTTAGTTGTTACCTACCGAAAGTTAGCAGTCCTCAGCATATATAGCTCCAGAATAAAATAATCTTGTGAGGTAGATTTGGCGTCAATGGACTTTTTCCGACTCATTTTTGACTTTTCATTTTTTCGTGGTCCGTCCAGTTCCGTAACCATAGGGCGGTATTAAGTGAAAGAGGACATGGGCCCACAAGTATAAGGAAGGTCCATCGCATTGAATATATTATAGTAAAAACAATTTGAATAGTAATATTGACAAATAAATTGTATTTCAATACGATTTTCTTCTCGTTGTAATTTAATGCATTCAAGGTGTTCCCTTTTCTAATCGTTCTGTACAACAAAATCAGAGTCTTTTTTTTCTGACACAAGCCATAAATGTAAATACGAGTTACGCCTCTCATTCTTCGGTATGATTGGTTCTTCTATATTTGAAGAGTTTGGTTGGTCGACGGTCGAGTCCAACATTAGTGTGACATTATAGCCGATGGGTTTACAAAAACCGTTTTCTCTGTCAAAGGAGTGACGGATTGGCAGAACAATCCTTATGCAGATATAATCTACTCATATGCAGATATCCAAGTTTTGTGAGTAATTACGTATACCTAGGGAAATACACAGCAGGAATCAAAGACATTCTTCGCAGATACCCATGACAGAAATACCATTATAAGCGTGCGAAATGGTCGCATTAAATATATGTATATATATTTAATATATATCCACATATATATATTATTTTATAAAAATGGAAATATCAATATATGAAAAGTTGTTTCGAGACAAAAATAGACAACACGTATAAAAACATAAGTAGAACGAATAACCTTATTAATGACTTCTAAGTAGGTATATTACACACACCTTTAAACATTTTATGACATTTAAATTTAATTGCATAATTGTGTTTAAAGCATTGTGTTATACAAAATTATATATGCATAAAAAACGCCATGTACCTAAGTGTAGCGAAACCAAATAGTTATGATAAGTTCCAAAATATCAGACACAAAACTTGCAAGGCATGTTGCAATAAAATAAAAAAGTTGGTAATTATTCTATCAAATTATACATAATAATGTTTGTACAATTATTGTGTACAATTTACTTTAGAATGAAAAGTAATAAGAATAACACAATAAACATTTGACTTATTTTCTGTATTAGTAATATTATATTTGCAAAAGGAACATTTCGAGTTTTTAATTACATCAATATATATTAATAACATAATATAAATACTTTTCGAAACAAATGTTATAATTTATTAAACAATGCAAGGTATATATGATTATGATGTACCATGAAATACGATTTCGCCCAAATGGTGTTATCCCACAGGCCCCAGTGTACAGATGGCTTCAGATTAAAGGCAATCTAAAGAAAAGTACTAACAATATTTCATCAAATTACGTAGGTAGTTAAATAATTTGTAGATACTATCTTTTAAGTAAATTAAAACAGTTTGAATTCATATTAAATAAATGTACGTAGGACGTGGGTATGCATTTCTTAACTTCAAAACATCAAAAACAATTAGTGATAATTTCAGCAATTTGTGTTAGTATATGTATATTTGAGTGGAAATGTATTACGAACAAGGTTAATGGATATCGATAACAATTATTGACATAATATCATGATCATAGAAAAAAAAACATCAATTATACATACCTATTTACTTTTACCTTCACTACATGTTCAGAATACCTTATCACGTGGTTTTGAGTGTTTTTCGGAATTACTCATCAGCTTCCCCCAACTTAATTTAATAGGTAGGTAGACAATCATTAAATTATCAGATTATCTACATATATATATATCTGCACATGTTATATTATTATGATTAAATTTAATTGAAAAGTGCATATTTTGTGAACAATACATTATCATCTCCCTAGACCCCACTGGTAAATCGGTTATAATACTAAATATTAAATTATACCAGATGGCAATTGATAACCATCACATATATCGGTAAAATGTAGTTAGGTATGAGAAAAGTGGATTAGTTAATTTAGTTAACAGTTAGGTTTATAATGTGGCCAAAAATATTCTACAACTAGCACGGAAGAAAGTTTTAAAATTTGTTGAGCAAAAGAGGATCCTACATTAAGTTATCATATGATTAAAGAACAAATTAATTTAAATAAGTTCACGAAACAATTGTTTGGTGATTAAAAAATGCTAATTTACATAGCCGTACTGCACGTCAAGAAAAAGCCTGTCCATTACAACTTAGCTAAAAAGTCTTGGATTTTATAAAAACAAATATGTAGACATTCTCTGTTATACTTCTAAAACAATATATTTTGGAATTGTACTAGTAAATTTGAATATCTTTTGTCACAAAGAAAAAACAAAAATTGTATGGAATAAATCAAGTAAAACCTATATTTAACCAGTATTATTGATTATAATATTGTTCTCAGTCGGTTATCATCTGAGATTCTGAGTATTTTTTGCTGTACAGTGTATAATAATTACTAATTGAAGATAACTATTAATTAGGTGTATTCAAATTATGACTTTTAAAACTATTCAATATGAATACATATTGAAGACTCGAAGTCTCAATTATGTTGTAGTTGTATTTTGAAAATATTTTTAAAACTCTAGTTTTATCCGATCCGAAATTTAGTTTTTTTTTCATTGATGTTTATAAACCCAAAATAATATTTATCCATCAATAAAATAAATAAAGTTCAGTAAAATAGTAATAAATCATTAATTTCAATATTTGATTACTTTAAAATTGTAAATGTTATTGCGCCCAGCTAAAGTATAAACTTTCATTAAGTACCATTAAAAACAGTATTTACACACAGTTTTAGTACATATTCTAAATATATATCTGAACATTCTGAACTTCAGAAATTAATCCTATTAAAGAGTAATTGTCAAAAGTAGTGTAGCTACGTAGGTGGGCTATTATCGAAAGTGTTTTGAAGAGTTTGTCCTACTCAACGGTGTCATTATTAGCATTCATTTTTAATTTATTTATATTTTGAGCTTTCAGAGTTTATATTTTTGCAGAATACCATCACTTAGTTCTGCATAATTTAAATATTGTTTTTAATTCATTCACTGATTCAATTTAGTTCAACTTAAACAATTGTTATTCATGTAAATGACCTGTTATTCCATAATATCATAATATCAAACAATACACGAAAAACTTAGGTTTTTGTATATTATCTTTGTCTATGCTCAAAAGTTAACGAACAAGTTAAATTATACTAAGCTAAACTTACTATTGCTTCTACTCTCTATTTACTTTTACTTCACTTGTTTGTTAAATTTGAAAAATGTTTATTATACCTACTTGAAAAATGTATACAAGGTAATTCCATAACAACCAGTGTGAAGGTTTTTTCGAGTCCTACCAGTACTATTTAATTTTTAAACATTTTCTATTCATGCATTTTGTTTATGGTGGACAATTTAGGTATAGTAAAATACGAAAAAAAACCTGTTAAAATACGTATTGTTCAAATGATTTGACCATTTTTAGCCGCTCATAAATTTTTGAAAATGTGGTAGTTGTTTACTGTTATTTGGTTAATAATAGGTACATTATTATTTATAGAATAATGAGTATTAACCTTAAATATCCATCGTACCTGACCTTTGTTGCTTACGCAGATACGCTAAAATGTATATTTTCTCTATTACATACACTCATATTACCATACATATATAGATGTATATCGTTGTTTTATTTATTATTTATGATCGTATTGTCTGATTCTCATTAAATTTATTGAATATTCTAATACTATAAACTTGATTTTATAGATTTAATAAGTTTCGTATTGAACATTTGAACCAAATATTTATTACATATTATTCAAATGTGTTTACAGTTTTAGTAATGTAAATTTGAATATTTTAGCACATTCAATTTGATTAGGCAATATATAACATTAATAATTATTGATTATATGCCAATATTATACATTCACCAATAAATCATATAAACAAGGAACATTATAGTAGAGTGTGTATTTCAATGACTGATAATTTTTATTACATATTAAAATAATATAATATTGACCTTTAGTTATTTGAAAATGATAACATTTGATTGTCAGGCATGCAGAATCATTGTTTTTTTATTTTTTATAACAATAAAATTTTATTTTCTTGTTGTTAGTGAAAGTTTATTTGTTTAAATGTCGATTTGTTATATTTTGTCCACAGTTATAATAAAACACTGGTATTTTATGATTATAAATAAACGGTACCTAAAATAACGTAAAAACAAAAAAAAAAGGTCAATGAGGGATCAACCTCATCATCCTCTCCATCATAAATGGAGATAAATCTGTGCTTTTCAGAATCTAAAATTTGTGAATTATTATGTAGGTATTGGAAATTATGAAGTCCCGAAATAAATACATTTGAATTTCAAGTAATAGAACAGCATGCGTATTTAGTTTTTTCATAGTACATAATACATTAAATATTATCTTATGTATTATATTGATATATTGAATAGTCAATGAGATGAATACAAATAAACTAAATTATGCATTTGATATTAAGGAACGAAATATTGAACCCGTGTAGGTGTACAAGACTTTCATATTTGCAGATGCACCTCACATTTTCACCAGCCCGAATGTCTATTTCAAATATAAATATAGATTTTTGGATGTAACAATGAATTATATAAAAGATATAAATAAATATCGTATATTTCCATTTTTAAGTTACAATGTGAAATACTTTTTTAAATATTGTATACATCGTATTTATCTATATTTTTATATTTTATAGTTTTAAATTTTTATTATTTCGCCGATGTAAACTCTAATAGGTCCTATCTATGTATTCTATGTACCTATTTTTATTAAGTGGTAAAATTAATTTATAATTAAGGAAACGCTGTAATGTTATTTTAATTAACACTCGTACAATATTTTTTCTCTTAATCTGAAACTACCGACCAGTAAACTGCTTGAAGATTTATGTTAGTTATGTATCATGTTCTATATTCCACATAATTTTTTAATCAGTTCTTATGTATTAATTTTGACTTGTGGCTTTTTTTTTTAAATTCTTATATAGGGATAGGTTTTAAAATTAGGTACACATTTTAATAATATACATTTATGTACCTATGGCCTATGATATATTAAACTAAAAATATCACTGTGGTTTGATGTGTTTGAACCTAGAAAGAGATTCTTTGGAATTAAGCCATGTTGCACTTCCAACGTCTTACACGCTGAGTTTATGTAAGTGTCATATAAGATTCAAAATGTAAACATATTCTAGAAAATTTCTTAATCTCGTCGTAAAAGATGAAAATGTGTAATAATATTGTCCATTTAAGTTTTACAAAATGTTTCATATTATTAATTTTTCCCTTGGTATAGTTTGCATTGCTTGTAAAACACTTAATAAGTTCCTAGTTTTAGTAATCGTAATAGTTGGGAATTGAATAACGCCTTATACGTCATAATAATTTTTCATAAAAGTTATTAAAAATGGTTTAATTAGGCATTATGTTTATTTAACTAAATTAATATTAACAAATAAAACATAAAATATATAGCCCCCGTTTTAGTGTGCGATACGATACACAATATACGGTAAGAAAAGTGTGTATACTGCGTGTAGTTGTAACATGAACCATGTAGCGATAAACGAGTTAAACTGTTTTGTTAAAACATAAAAGTAGGTATAAGTATATAGTTGGTAATTATTAATTTTAAATTTTGAGTTCTGGACATTATATAGTGACTATATAATATAAAGGTCAATGTCAAGTGACAAATAATAAAAAAAAATATGAATTAAAAATGTACTAGTTGTGTTAAATATACAATATGCATTAGTTGTGTTTTTAAATCAAAATAATCATATTACATTTACACCTATTGATTTATATCATTTTAAACTACTACAGTATTTTAAGTTCTAAAAGTTGCAACAGAAATCTGTTAGAAGCATATATTTTATTAACATTATATGCATCAGCAAGCTATAATAATGTACATTAACAGAAAAATACTTCATTTTTTTTTTCAAATATCATAGATTTGACTCAACTCACATATTACCATACATCATAATAATATTCAAGAAGTATAAGACTTAGATTGAAATTCTTATAATTAATAATAAGTAATAACACACATTTTGAGATAATAATATTTATAATGGTCTATGGGAGTGTTTGTAGAACTAAGTGTTTTATATATATACAAAAGAAATATGACTGTGCAGAACGAAATATTGTGCACTAAAATCATGGCTGCTTAAATAGGTGCATCAAGCCATTATGATTAAGCCCGGTTATGATTTTGATATAAGATATATAATATTGACTTTCCTTCCTATTCACTTGTATATTTACTGAACCTATATACATATTTTATTGCATTTATAGAAAACAGATTATCACTATAAAACTTTTTATTTTCCATTTTATTGAAATACCTGTAGATATGAATAATGTGCTATACAAATTAAAAACTATGATAGGTATACATAAAATAATTTCAATGTCTGTTTTTTCGACAATATTATCAATTTTTGTTTGGTAGACTATCACCAGTACTTGCTGGGGTTTTACTCAGCCGTTGTTTGGTAAACTGTGATTCATAACGCGTAGAGCGTCGGCCAATGCTGATAACATTCATCGTAATAATATTCTGCTTATAAATCTATCCTTTACGGTTATACTTATATCTCAGAAATAATATATCCTTCGTAAATAAAAAACTGATTGAAATTTAATTTTTGCATTTTATTGAGGCTTATAAATAGGGCTCGGAACTTAATGCACTAAAAAAGTACTAAATATGCATGCACTTATGCACTTAAAAAAGTGCAAATATGCTCTAAAAATATGCACTTATATTTAATTATTTTACACAAAATTTTAATTTGCACAAATATTTTTTTAAATTTGTAAATAAAAAAAAACAAAGTTATATAAACAATATTTATTTAAATTTTTTTAATCATATAATTTTAACACAAAAAATAAAAATAAAAATAATAATTAAAAAAATCGCTTTTAAAATGAAAAATGCTCCTTGAATAAAAAAATGCACATCTGTCGAGCTATATTTATATACCTGAAACAAATAAATACAAATTAGAAAAACCACCAGGTACCTGCCTATAATTAAAAAGCATTTTAATTAAAAATTTAAATGCATTAGATATAATTTTGTTCCTACCTTCAAAAGTGTTACATTGGACCACTAAACTTTTTTTGATGTTTTCAAAATTGAATGATCGCCGATTATCCACAAGCAAAGTTTTGTACCTTGAAAAACTACGTTCAACATCAGTTGACGTAATCGGCGCATATTTGAAATATGTAATATCGTCACCAGTCAAATCATCAGGAAGACCTTCCATTGAACTTTCTTGTCCACTTAATATTTTTGAAATATTAAGTATCGTTTTAAAGCCAGAATTTTTCTCCAATACATTATTTAATTTTTGAAATATCGCAACACCGATTTCACCTTCACAGTCGTTTAATTTATTTTGAACATATTTAACCGCAGATAATGCTTCGGATAGTGAAATATATTGTGTTTCAAGTTTCGTTATATATTCCGGTATAAATCCAAAATTTGAATGTATGTATACCAAATTAGCTTCCATATCGGGTTCTTGAATTAACTGTTGAGCTTCTTTAACAGAAATGGCATCTTCAGCATTTAAACTTAGTAATACTCTACGTATAACTTTGTAGTATTTGCAGTAATAGGAAGCTGCCATTATCCATGTACCCCATCTAGTTAATATAGGCTCTGGTGGAAGTGGTATGGCTGGTGCTTCACTTTTAAACACTAAAACACGTGAAGGAGCCTTTAAGAATACCTGTTTAACCCGGGAAATAAGTTTATCAACTTTTTTAAACTTTTCCCGTATATTTTCGGCTACTCTATGGATACCATGTGCGAGACATGTTAAATGTATCATTTTAGAGTACAGTGATTGAAGTGTTTGCCCAGCTTTCACCATGTATGGTGCGGCATCGGTCACAAACAGTAGGACGTCATCATGACGAATTCCGTTTGGCCAGAGGACGAACATTGAATGATCAAAAAGTTTTACTATAGTCGAATTATTCGCTTTTTCCAGAACTTCGGTTGTTAGCAAATAAGTTTTTCCCGGTGCGTCAGTATTTAAAGTTCCTATAATAACGTTAGCTACATATCTTCCTTCAGAATCAGTAGTTTCGTCAATCGACACCCATATTTTATTTCCTTTAATTTGTTCTCTTATATTTGTCATAGTTTCTTCGTATATGTCGTTGACATAAGTTTTGCGTAGTGTCGAGTCACTAGGAATTTCTCTTGACGTATACTTTTCTAAAAATGATTTTAATTGAGGATTACTTATTTTGTAAAGTGGTATGTTTGCCGACAATAATGCTTTACACAAATCGTGTGAAAAAAGACACTTTTTCGGAGTATTAGTTACTAGCTGTTGGATTTCAGAATTTTTGTTTTTTTCGTTTTTTCTAATAACCGCTCGTTTATGTTTCTCAGTGTTAACGTGTTGAGTCACTACAAATTTTCGATCACTGTTGACCTTCACTTCACATAACTTACAGAATAAAATACTTCCGTCGGTTTTGAATATATCCGTACCATATTCCAAAACAAAACTATTCAAACGATTTGTCGCAGATTGTTTGGTTTTCGGCATAATGAAATAAAAATAATATAAGTAGGTAATTGAAACAAGAACGACGCGTACAACTACAACAGAACAGATAAGACGGACGTATAAGCTGGAACTGACAAAAATATCTAAACGGTTTAGCAGTAGGTCTATTAATGCCATTAACAATAATCATTGAGTTATTTTTCTAGAAAAGTATTTATAGAAAATTGTCGTATTTCGATAGCTGTTGTTTCTATTTTTAAATTTGTATAATATTCTATTTTAGATAAAGCTAGCTGTAGTTGTAATTTATAAATATAATATATACACTATATTTTTTATATATTAATATTATATTATATTAACCAATAGGGGAAAAACATTATTTTTAATATCAAATAGAAATTTGAAAAATACGATACAAGAATATCTAGTAAGGTCTCTCAATATGAATGTATTTATTTTTTTTATTTACAAATTTTCATATGGAATCTCCATAAATTATAAAATATGCTCTAAAAAATTGTAAAATTAAGAAATATGCTCTAAAATCTAAAAATCACAAAATATGCAAAAATATGCACTAAAAAATTTTGATATGTTTTTCGTAGTGTCTTGGAATGAATTTCTAGCTCACTTAGTAATAAATCTAATGGTTCAAAAAAATCATGCAAATGCAACAACTTCCGAGCCCTACTTATAAAACTGGTATTCTTTAAAATAACACCCCTTCCCTACCACTAAAAAATTGTGTATTAAATACGCCACATTGCATTTTTTAGTTTAAAGAATTACCTATTCCTAATAATCACTTTAAATTCATATTACCTACCAGTGTGGCTGTATGATAATTATTTCATATTATTCACTGCGGCCAAATTTGCAGTACTTACTACTTTATGACACTTGTGAATTCTTTTAATCGTAATAAATTGATGTTTTCATTATTCATATGTTGTAAATATTTATATTATTTCTTCGATTCTAGGTACCTTTTTGGTGTATATATATTTTTATTATCGGTGTCGCGACTTAACTAGCTAAACTGGTATTATATCGTCGAATGTTACTGCTGAGGAGCTACTCTCCTCAAGCATTCATTGCTAATATTATATCTTTAAGCACATATACTTATTGTAATATTGCTATTATTCGCTTTCAGATTGTATATTATATTCTAATAAATGTTAAAAGATAATGTTATCATCGATGATAAGTATAACTATGTTGTCTCGTATAAAATATGCAATACATGGATATAGATACAAAATAATGCAACTCATATTTTTACCGTTGGTGGATAAATATTAACTAAAAATCGTTTTACAGTGAAACCCACCGAAGTACAAATCATATCAATAAAAGGATACGCAAACCATTTGAAAAGTAATGAAAGCCACGCGATCGAGAAAAATGATGTGTCCGCGTCAGAAGATACAGTCGGTCACAAGAAATATACAATAAGAGCCGACCGGGTGTATCAAGCCGAGTGTCGTTCGAAAGGATCTCGACCAATGGCTACAATCGAATGGTATCTATTAAAAAAAAATCAACGATTCAACGTAGGACAATCGACAAATTCCACTCATACGATGGATGCATCGTCCCTGATGGTCTTATTGGGAGCACAGCGAGGCGGTACGTCGGCGAATTTGGAAGGTACAATCTCTGGCGTGGTTCAAACACAACAAGTAAGTAACACGACTTATTATTTTAACGATTATTATCTAATTTAACGAATTATACACGAAACAAAATTTACATTGGGCTTAATCAATAGTGTTTGATACGACCCGTGTGTAGGATTCGTCGTGTAGGAGGTTACGAATAAAAAACGTATTCAATAGGTACATAAATTAAAATTGAAATATATAACATAATATTTATATACAGTTTTAAGTACATTTTTAAGTACAGGTAAATGGTATACATCATAGGTTGAACCACACATTGAGGAGTTTCGGAGAAGCTCCTCCTCCCATTGCGCCTATACATGATTACATAATAGGTACATACACTGTACTGAAATAGAGCCATCACCAATACTTTTTTTTTATAATCATAACTATGTCAGTAAGAATTACTTACACCTAATTGTCTAAAATTGAAATGTGTCACTTGTGCGAATGGAATATTGTTAAAGAATGTGGAAAATACCTTTAATAATAAGTATACGTTTCGTTTCTACAATAACAATGATTGAAACTAAGACATGTCTTACAACCACCTGACATTATATTTTCCACACTAAACACGTAATTACTATTTGCTATTGTAGCCGTCTCAATGAAAAAATAAAGAATAAATAAATAAAGTATTTCAATTTAATGCGGCAAAGGTGCCTAAATTCTACATGTTTTTAAAACAAAATTAATTGTGCAGTGGACATTAATATAATTCAATAGTGCCTACCTATCATTAATATTTCGGAATACTTAATGACAAGGTGTAGTGCAGAACATTTTCAATGAAAATAAAATTTTCAAAACAACAGTGGCTTAAAGTTCATACTAAGCCCATATTTTTATTTTTTTTTCATCCAAATATTATATATATTATTATACCAATTTCAAAGAATTATTTTTACTAAAAAAGTCGCACAAATATTTTTCCTTAGTTATGGACTTTATTAATGTAATATATAAAAAATAATAAAGTGTCAAGTATACATTTTAATTATGTTAATACTATCTATGTACATTATAGTTAAGTAACTACTATTAAACACTTGCCTAATATATTTACTCACATATTAAGAAAAATATGTTTAAATAAATTAAAAAAGACATACATTTATCAGTTATAGTTAGTGCGTGGATTTTAATATTATAAAAAAACATGAAAATGTCTTTTGACAATACGACTTAATGCACTAATAATAATACAAAACTTTAAAAAACGCCTTTAATAATTGTTTTTAATGTAATGTTAAATAAAGATAATTTAACAAAAATGTATTTATATTATTTAAATGAACGTAATTTGGCATTATCGCCATTATTCATAGCTTATGGTATTTAAGAAAATTTACCATTTACTTTTATTTTTACAAAATAATATATTATATTATTTAATTTAATCTATATTTTCATTTTATGCAATAAATGTTTATTATCATTTAATTATACCGAATTGTCGACAAAACGATTTGGAAGGGATAATAATATACCTACACCTTGACACACTGCCATTTTGTTGATTTTTGGCTTTTGGTATAGGTTATACATTTATTTATTAAATAGTGAAATAATAATCATCACATGATAAAATCAATTATCAGTTGAAATGATACAGACACGGTTATGAGTTGCATGAACTTATAGGAAATTGCAAGTATGTAAATCAATTTTTTAATTATAAATTTCACTCAGGGTTGGGTAATAATTTTAAACAATATATTATATATAAATGTAGATATAATACATAGAAGATACTACATTTTTGATAGAAATTGTTTTTATAATAGAATGCTTTTGCATCAATCCCTATGGCAATTCAAAACCAATGAAAAAAATGGAGTATAAAAAGGATTGAAACATATCATATTTTCTAAAATAATTATAGAAGTTCAAGGAAAAATAATATTTAAAATTTTTTTTCTGTATTTTAATCCCAAAGTAATTTATCCTTTATGATTTTCCATAGAAAAGCACATAAAGATAGACGTGTATGTACTATTTACAAATTAATATTATATGACATATTTTATTTTATTGATTGTTACAAAATACAGAATGTTTACCCATTACAACCACTTCCATATCTAGAATTACTATTATTATTATTATTATTATTATTATCATTATTGTTCTATTATAAACACACAGTTCTAGCTAATGAATAATGATCAAAAACAATAGCGGACCACTATAACTCAGTTAATTCATCAATTAATGTATTTCAGCATCATCGCCGATATTTGTATTTGTTCTAAAAATTAAGTTTTCCTCTCTGACACAATACTATGCAGTTTGACAACAATGACTATCATTTCGATTTTATTTGTAAATGACAAAATACAACTACCAGTTTCCTAAAACATATTTAAAAAAATCATTTGTCATGCAAAAAAAAAAAATACAAAGCTGTATAATATATATTGAGTAGGTGCTGATATAAATAATTATTTAATAACAATTGTAACAAGTGAAACGTATTACGTAATTAGGTAATTGACTCTTAGCATAAATAACGCTATTATTGATTAGACTAGTTAAGCGTATATACATTATTTTAGAAAAATCTAATACTATATCTAAAATTATTGTAGGCACTAAGCAGTAGGTATTCAACATTGTTATTTAACCAACATACAATAATTAATATTATCTGCAGCTGAGCCTCTGACTGATAAAATAGAATATTATGTATAAACTGCTGATGAGTAAACTGAACTCATCAAGTTAACACATCAACAGTTTTATGGCTTACCTTGACAAGTCACTGTGTGGTAATTTTGTGTACTTGATAAAATATTTTAAATGTAATTTCTAGGTAAAATACTACGAAAATATAAGAAACGAGATAGGTGTTTAGTGGTTTGAGAGTAGTATTTAAAACAATGGCATGCCCGGATATGTTGTTGAATGGGGGGGGGGGGATCTCGTTCCCGTGGTCCAAGTATGTAAATGAGTAAATGACCCATTGGATTTTCAGCTTAAACAATTATTAAGTGTTAATTTATTCTTTTTGTGGTGTAAAAAATTGAATTATTACATTTTAAGACAACCTAAATAGTATAAACTGAAAATTCGAGCGAAAATAAAATGTATAGGTAGGTTATAGTTACCTATAACTATACAACCTACCATGCCATTACCAGACCATGTTCTTGACTCTTATTTGTTTTTAGAGTATTTATACATTAAAAGACTTAAAGTTTTGAAGCTATAATGTTATATTTTGTAAGAAATACAAAATGTGATTATTATATGTACAAGCCTTATAGAATATAGGTATTTAAATTCAACATTCTATGAATGCTTAAGTAAAAATTAATTTGTACGCTAACCAGATGGTAGGTTAGGAAAAACTAAACCAGTTTTAGATTTTTCTAAATTGTTAACAACCACAGTAATTTTGCCAGATATCCGCTTTGAGAAGGAGGTATATTAGGGAAATTGTATTTGAATGAGTAAAAAAAAAATGTTTAGCACTATAATGGCTCATTGTAAATAATTCACTACATCACGGGACTTAGAACTGTAGAGAACAAAACATTTTGAAAATGTTTAAATGTTACTAAACAACATAGTTACTCATGAAATGATTCATTTTTAAACTTATACTGTTCATTTATTCATAAGAAAACACATGTGTGACACTTTAACAGATCCGATTAATAAATACTTAGCTTGACATTTATAGTTTAAGTAATATAATTTACTTGGGTATATCGTATATTATACGTTAATCAAATGACGACTCACATAATCGTGTAAATATGCCACCAGTGCAGCCATATTTTGAATAAACATTACTGTTTGTGCAGACAGATGGTATTATGCATTGGATTTGTAAATATTAATGAGTTTTCTGTATACACTTTACACATAGTGTAAAATTCATTATTTTAAGTAATACAAATATGTGAATGTATTTTATTGTAGACAGAGAATTCAAGAAGTGTTTGGTTTCATAACAATGGGGTTTTATTTTATCTATGATCATTTGTTTAAGAAGTGGGATGAAAAAAAGCATATAGTCGAATAGTCGATATCCATTAAACATTTCAAATTGTAGAATGTATTCAATGTATTAAAATCTATAACATTGGAGTAAACTAAGAAATTTTTGATCGCAATGTAATTATTCAATCATAAATTATAATTTTAAAAAAATACTTTTTTCTTGGACATTAATTACTATAGTGATTCTGACTGATTCATAAACGTAACAATATAATATTTTACGTTGAATCCTAGGTGAGTACGTAACGTAATAAATCATAATTTAGTGATCTATGAGTATTTATGATTTAAATTGTTAAGGTGAGCATATCTGTTAACAAAGGTCTCAGCCTGCAACACATAAGGATTAAAACCACTTATTTCTTCGTTGAGATCTTTTTTTATGTATAACATGTTTGCTCGGCTTGAATTTTCACAATGTGGGGCAACGCAGATATTTTGTTTGTGCAATTGAATTGTTTAATAAGGTATAGTTTTTTGCACTTATACGTTGTGCACATTTGCACATTTAAGGTGAGTTTGTATATTTTGGGCTTATAGTTAACACTAGTAACTCCTTAGATTTTTATAAATTATAAATTAAAAGTGTAATTTAATTAATGATTGACACGTGTTATGTTTTTCCAAGTGCATGGCCATTTAAAGTAGGTGTACACTACCTCAATTAGGTAATAAACTACTGTAATTAAAAACTTAAATTAAAGATAATATTTAAAAATATTGGTTACATAAAATACTGATTTTCGCTTAATATAATTTAAATTTTGAAACAATTGCATTTGTGTATTGGCTATTTGAATGGAGCGCTTAAACTGACAAATTAGCTTTGAGTAATTATATGTACAATATAATTTTAGATTTTGAACCAAATTTAGCTACAACTTAAAATTAATAGTAAGGTTTATAAATTCTGTGTATTTTATAATATATATTCGATAATTTATTATCAATCATTGTTGTAGCTGTTAAGTTGGAATTGAGAACCGTAGTAGGGTAGTCATTTCAATACACAAATATGTTATTGTTGCTGTCACCGTAAACGTTCACCGTTACTGTTGTTATCAACGCTAACAAACTATGATCAATGATTTCAAAATATTGATATTTTGTATTTTTGTGTTATTCTTGTGGCCAAGATCGTCCGATCGGGGGCGCGGTGAGAGTCGAAGAAATGTTAAGAAATAATTTTTTTAAGATAGACTTAAATACTTACACAATACGTGTTAATTAAATTCAGAATAAAAAATTAGTTATCTGACTTATCCATTTATCTCATTATAATTCACATAGTTCAGATATCTTAATGTACCTATACATATAGTGTCATTATTTGAATTTGAAATATCAAAACTGCACCATATATAGCAGGGGTGGCGAACCTATGACACTCGTGTCAGGAGTGGCACATTGGCCCAGTTAAAATCTCGAAAAATCAACAGTGAAAATAAAAACTGCAAAATGTCTTAACAGTAATAAAACAATATTCAAATAAGTAGGAAATTCTTCTCGAAGATATTTTTTAATAATAATATAATTTGGGCCTTGTGGTGGTTGGTCGCAGTCACTAATGTGTGCTACGGCCAAGCATCACCCGGCTTCGATAGTTGTAGGATGGGTGACCACCAGGGTTTTTAGCGACGAATCCTCGCTCCACATACACACATGCTACTCAAACCCAATCGTCTCCTACTAATAAAAAGCTAATGGCCATAGTTGCCAATCCTTTAGACTAATAAAAATTAAAAATTAAATAATAATATAATTATCATAAGAAAATTACGTGTTTGTACTGTTACTTACACGGCTACACCTAAATAGAATAATTATAATTTGATGTAGTTTTGTACTGAATGTGCGTTGGGTCTCGATTCGCGTAGTAAAGATAATTGCGCGGTTGAGCGGTTGAGCCATTACCGAATCCGTAGTCGTCCATTGTCTGAGTCAGACAATCAGTGTTGTTCCTGTCATATCCAAATTGTTATAATACGTATTTTATGTTTGTTACATAAAGTGTGTTTAACGATAAAAGTAACACAAAACACCCTACCCTGAATTTTATTCGGAGTTTTTTTACAGCATATTGGACTTAATATTTGGTAACTACTCTTATTTTTTCTATTTTAAAAATTGAATATTATTTTTTTAGGGCATTATAAATACATCGGTTATGTTATTTCCCATTTACCTCTATCTCCCTTCCACTACAAAAATTATATTGTATAGTGTGTATATTCCACTGACCAAGATGTAATAACGATATGAGTTATAATACAATTGGTTATTGATAAAGAAAAATAAGATAATCTATATATATATATATATATATAACAATAATATAACGACTGTATGATTACAACGTTTATTAGATGCATACGGTTATAATAAACGGCGCAGGGAATAGGGATTATGAGCCAGAAGAAAATATTATATAACACGTGTTCAACGAAGTACGTGCAGGATTGCAGAACTTTATACTATAGGCATCATAACCACACACTTTCAAGAAAAAGAAGTCGTCGTATAAATCCGTTCACTTCTAAAATACATCGACACTCACAGTTCTTCATAAAATCACACCGTTAAATACCGCTTATATGAGTACACTGATATACCTATTCTTTTATAGATATATATAAATAAAGCACACTTTCATCTAAAGTTACATTATTGTTTAGAGCAGCCGCACGCAGGTTAATCGTTTAATCAAAATTTGTAAATATAAATCTTTCAAGGCCATCCATTGTCTGAAATACACTTGTGGCTTTGATTTTAAGAAATTAAATGTCTACTGTGACGGGAAACATTCGTAACCACATTTAGTGTGGTATTCGCGTCTCTCCTCGACTTCACTGGTGGATAACTTGATACAAGTTTTCACAGTTGATAAAGGTGAGCGATCAATAATAATCAAATTCAAGTATGCATGTAGGTATTGAATTTTAAATAAAAATTCAAAAGAATCAAACTCGCCGTTATACAATATTAATACGCAAGCAGTGCTATAATAGAAGCAACACATTCCGATATGATGACGTATAGCGTATTATGTTCATCAACGTGATTAGATGTAAACACGAATTTAACCACGAATAAAAATGAGTTGAAACAGCCCCAGAAGAAATTCGTTCTGTAGCCGCCGTTAAGCGCTACAAACCACGATCTGAAAATGTATACGCAAAACCTTTGAAAATTACAAAAATGCAATAATTAAACACCCGCCCGGCGAGTACACATAAATATTGGTGCTGCGGGACGGCTGCGAGATGTTTGTGCAAAGATGTTTCTGATTTAAAAAAAAAAAATACGCCATAACATTTCACCCGCACTGCTATACTACCGATGAAGACGTCATACGATGAATACGTATGAAGTGCAAACCAAAAGTAACATTGTTGCGGTTCGTGGGCCACTGTTCGAGTGGGAACAATTATATAGTGCGGACGAAAAAAAAAAAAATAATATGATGTTTGCAGAGTGTGCTGGTCCACGAGCGACCGAAAAATCCGAATAAACACACGAGATAAAGGCGCACCGCGACCGAGTGTTCGTCCGCGGACGATCATCGCCGCTCAAAACAAACATCTTTTTCGCTGGCGTGGCACGCCGAACGGGTAATGCAAAGTTGTCTGTTGCCTGAGCAAAAAGTAAGCATTCGAGAAAATATAAAGTATTGCGCACAAGTAAGTATATAAGTAAAGCGTACTCGCGAGCAAACATCCGGCGAGTGTGGACGTGTGTATGTATGCGTGTACGATGTGCACCTATATAATAATATATCGCATATATATGCGCACGAGCGCGTGTGTGTGTGTGCGTGTGTGTGTGTGTGTGCGTGCATTACAGTAAGCTTTCAAACTTTGTATAATATTAAGACAAATACGAACATTTTTAACGAACGAATCAACAGCGGCAGTGGAAATACTGTAGTTTTTGGCGAGTTTTACGGGTTGGTGTAAACAAATAATAATAGTAATAACAATAATACTTCTACGGGAAAACTCGGAGGCGGTAGCGAAAAACGTATACAACAAAAGACGAGGGGGCCTGAACAAATAAACCTACTATGCAGCAGCAGAGAAAAACATATATGTATATTCATTGCCCACCCGCCAGCCACCTCGTCGGGCCCTACACTGCCACCGTCGCCGTAGCAGTAGCAGAGTGAGTGTATATATAACTTTGTTGTGTATTATGTTTGTCGACGGACTGTGAATAAATAAAGAACAAGTTTTTAGAGTTTCTGCGGTGATGGCGACGGGAAAACCGAGTTCGTATTATATACGTGTTTTTATTGTATTTTCATAATATAGTACCAGCGCGCGCGGCCACGGCGAAGTATACTTTACTAGCGGTAAAGATAAATACAACTGTATTGTGGTTTAAATTATAAAATAATAATATTTCTATATCACATACGAAATTGAACTTTTCCGTTTATGCATAAAATCTCCAAACAAGACTAAAATTATCAATGATTTGACTTTTATTTTTCTTCGGGACAAAGCCCATGGGTCACATTTTAATTTTAAAAGTGGGTCACCGTCATCAGATAAAAAAAAAGTAAAAACAAATATTACTTTATTAATAACTTTACTTTTATTCAATTTGAATTCCTTACTTTAACTTTCCTCCTCAAAATGTTACTCTCGTAAGGAAATCAAGTTATGCTGCATCAAAGGACGGGCTACCTACTTTATTTTTTTACAAAAAATATTTTTCTATTTTATATAGAAATATCAATGTAATATAGAACAAATAAATTAATAACTTTAACCATAAACCATACATATTATTTGAATATTTTACATAGTTGTATTTTTATTAATACAATAAAAATATTTTCATTGATATATAAAATCCAAATCCAAATTAATGGGATAAACATCGAAAAAAAGAGAAAACCTAAAGTCAAGTGAAATTACACGAACAATCCACAAATAGCCAATCAACTATAACTATAGAAAATACAAAATATTATTACACAGATTAAGAATTGGACATAGTTAACTAACCCTCACATGTCCAACACTCGGAATCCAAAAAACAGTTAAACATATTAGGTATTATACAGTATATTTGAACAATCGTAGTACGTCATGTCTCCATTACGAACAGTAAAAAAAAAACAACAAAATACCTAACCAATTATATGAAATTATTGGGCCATAAAATATTGACTCGACAAATGGAATTTTAATAATATAACTTACTTACATATTAAGATAAAAATATAAAGTAAATAATTATAAATATAGCTGATAACCATTGTTTTTGAAGCTTGTAAGATCAAATAAAATAAAATATGTTTAAAAACCATTTTTAAAAGAAATTATTTAAATTTTTAAATTCAATCGTTTGAAATCATATTAAATATTGCCACTTTACCCAGACATTACACACTTCACAATTATACAAATTTTAGAAACTCTTTTTAAAAAAAATATCGCTTTATAATATAACTTTACTGTTAATTCATAGGTAATGCAAAAATAAATAGAGACATTATGTCGAGACAATATAAATATGTATTAAAAATCATACTACGTATATAATTTACAAGCATTACAAAAACATTAAGGTAAAGTTTGTATAATATGATGTTGTATCTTGTACCTATCATATAAGTCGTATTTATTTTGGTACGTTCACAATATGGTTGACACCTGTATATTACGAAATTGCCTTCATACTTAAAGTATTTTTGATGGTTTATTATTTCCTAAGTTCAAGAACATAAGTTTTAATAGCAAAGGAAAAGTTTAAGTCGATGAACTTCTTTTGTATGTCATTCAATTTATTCTCTTTCTATACACTTGAACTTTTAATATGATATTAATTTTGTTCTTCGATGCTGTTTCAAAAATATTAAATAATAATTACATTACATAAGCATCAATGGTTAAGAGTATATTGTGTATGCATAAGTAGCTTTATATAATTTTAAGTAAAAAAAATGTTTCACCACATCGTTTGCCTTAATATTTTACGAAAAAAAGTGAATAAATATAAAAATTACTTTCAGCATTAAGTCACAATATTTGTTGGGCAATTATTATTTCATAAATCAAACGTGACACATTCCATATTTTAATATTAATTTACGAACAGTTAACATAATTTATAGGTATCAATATTCGTAATGAATTATTTCGAATTTCGAATTGAATTTTTGCTATTATCATTTTTAAGGATGACACAATATTAAACAAAAGATCAAGGTCTTTCATTTTATTATTGTTTAGAATTATCCATGTGTGTAGAATGTACTTATATAAGTGCAATATTGCACTTATAACGGAAATTCAAAAAATGTATGCCTCATTGATATTAAGTAGGTAGGTGCAACAGAATAATACTTTATATTTGTTTTCCATGTAGACACCAGAAATAGTGACGGACAAAGATGAATTGGTGGTGACCACAAGTATTCTAAGTTTTATACTTTGGGGTCCCAAATCTGCAGTTATTAATGAAAATGACGACAACGAATCAACTTTAGTTTGTCATGCCTACAATCCCGTCATCAAAACATTTGACCGCCATTACATCGAAACCAAAATAACATTGGATGTTCAATGTAAGTTATTAATAACATATTATATAGAAATAGAACACACATATTTAATGTATGCATAATTATTATTAACATAGTACCTACAAGAATATAAAATAATTATTAATTACTAATTATTAGTTTCAATAAAATGGAATATAGATAATAAACTAATAATGTACCTATATCACTGTAGGTACCTACTCACAATGTGTAACTTTATTTTTTAAAAACCTTTTTTTAAACTTCCTCCATAATTTTCAAAAATCAATGCTTATACATTTTTATTTTATAGCTATTAGCCTATCTAATTTGTATGTTTCTTGTTTCTGTATATATATAGAGTGATTCACCTAGCATGCTCATCCCCATTTTTTCATTTAATAACGAATGCGTCATTCACAATTTTTGAATTTTTAAATAAACTTAAGGAATATATTTTCAATTTTTTGAGTTTTTGGACTACTTAAGAAGTATTCTACAGAAATACAAACTTTGGTTTTTCAAATTTAGTATCCACCTTTCTTACTGTAAGCTATTTGGCGCCTTAGAGGACAATTTTTCTGCAAATGCTGAGGTATTAAAATTAAGATTCAAAAGAGTAGTTTTTTAGACTGTAGTTAAAGTTTATGCCTATTAAGAATAATTGTCATTAAAAATGGTTTTACAATATCAGATTAAGTATTTGTTATTCTTGGACAAAATTATAAATATTGATAGATTAATATAAATTACTAAAAATTTGTAATTACCATTGCTACCATAGGTATATTTTCCAACCATATTGTTAGTGTACAAAGTTAAGTAGCTCAAAAACTATTTGATTTTGATTTTGATTTTAACGTCAACATTTTGATGACGTCGGAAAAAATAATCCATTAAATTATTTGCAGTAAACAAGGGCAGATCTCATTTAAAAAACAGAAGTTTAATTGCAAAAATTTAAAAATATTATCATGGGTTTTAAAGTATATTACAGAATTTCAATTATCAGATTTTTAGTAAATTCATTATTAAAAAAAAAAATGGGGTGAGCATGTTTGCCTAATCACCTCGTATAACTAATTATTATAAACTTGTTTTATTTCTTTTATCTGCCAAGCAAATTAATTATTGACATGGTCCCCAGGATTTCATTTAAAATATCCATGTAATTTTTAAAAACAATAGGATACAAATAAAGATTACTCTTAAACATAATACAATTTACATATGCACTAAACACAATATGAGTTATGAGGTTACTATCTAAGTCACTTATAATAATGTGTAGTTAATATTTTTAAATAAACATCACCTTACACTTAAAGATTTGTATGCGTCACTGATATCCTCATAACTACTAGGTAATCCACTGATTTTGCTAAGAACACTTTATTGAAATCATCTGGTGTCAGTTAAGAAACGAAATTTATTCGCGAGCCATAGTCTCGGGATTATTATTTATTGCACCAAAATAATATGAGTATACCGCAGACAATATTCCTAGCTTTATACTTTAGAAACTGTAAATTAGTATATAGTAAATAATAAATATGGCATAGATATAACGTGTGCGTATCGTAGTAGCACCTAAAATAATATGGAAATATGCTTTTATAATATTATTTAGTATAGGAAATATTATGTTAATGTGCAAAAGAACAAGTGTATACAATTATTATAGCCTTTTGCTTTCATAACCTCAATCAGTAACATACAACTAATGTAGCATTTTTATGTGCATAACATTATTATTATAGCAGCGAAACGTACCTATGTATTTTATAATAGTATAAATAATTATTATTAAATACTAATAATAATTGTAGATAGATAATTATTCTAAAATCAAATAATGAATTAAATATGCATTACAATAATAATATGGTCAATATGTCATTCGAGCATTTATATTAAATCATTATTGTTTTGTATTTTTGTGTTATTTTTTCAAGACCCTCCGATAGTAGAGTTACGATTTGGAAATCGTATGCTGGACACCGGGGGTATTGGTCCTGGAGATGACGTGTATTTCGAATGTGCTGCTCGAGCCAATCCGTCAACTACCATCCGTTACAGTTGGTACCATAACGTGAGTAATCGATCTAACTGGTGTTTATTTGAATTGTACCTATCGATGTCGTTTGTATTTTGGCAATAAAGTAAAAACGTGTTGATAACAATACGTATAATGCCTACAGATTAAAACGGTATTTTGCAGTAAAATATTTCTGTTTTATGCACCAGCCTGTAAACTTTTTAAATTTAATTTACAATTAAATATATAGGTACTAATGTGTTTGTATGTTTTAACTTCATTTTGATGTAATTGAATAACTTTTTTTCTGAAAATTGAGACTTAATACATCATTAGTACTTCTCGCGTAGGTACCTGCGTATGGTTAATAGGGACAATAATAATTATGACTAACATTTTGAATATTATTACGTTCGGAAGAAAAAATCAAACATTTACAACCCTTTCAAGTTTAAAAATAGTAAAATACAGTTAAAAATAAATTTAAATTTACAAATTCTAATTTTAATTTAGATAATTATTTCTAATTTCAAAGTTTGAATCGTTATATGCAAAAACGATTCACACTGCATTGCAAAGTTTAAGTTGTCTTTCAAAGTTTGAGTAAGTACTTATTAAATAACCACGAATGTGGATTTCCTAAATGTATTCACCATTGTTAGAATATGAAACAGCATTAATCATGGATTACAATTTTAAGTACACACACTGAGTTATAAATGGTACCAAGGTAAAGATAAAAATAAATAATAACAACGTCGATGAGAAATTAATAAATTTCTTTACAATTTAAAAACAAAAACGGTCTGTGCATATTACTTAATATGAAAAAGTATTTCGGTAGGTACCTATTTAATTTGTATATTGTGGTAGCTTAAAACTTCAAGTAGGCACACCAAAAAAATGCTTGATAAATAAATTAAAAGTTTAAAAAAATTAAAACACGCCCCCACACATTCACCATAAAAAATACACAAATATTTTATTCTTAAATCAAAACATAATAATCAGAAAAAACAATCATAATATTATGCATTCGAAATTGTATAACATACTATATTAGTCAATAGGGTATCTGTAAAAAATAATGATAATGGATGTATTGTTTTTTTTTTAAAAGTACTATGGCTATTATTAACACGTGAACGCTAAAAATATAGGGTTGAAATATGATTTAAAGGGTAGGGAAAAATGGATGTCCTCAAACACAAGTATTATTATTTTTCCATGCTGGCACCGCGCCGCCCTGTCTAGGTCCTATCGTTGTCGGAAGATTTATTATTTATACCGTAAGAGTAATTTTGTAGTTGTCATCTTTACTATATACTAACAATAATTCTCGGGTGGTGGATATGAAAAGGATCATTTACAAATGAAAAGCATATTATAGAACCATCATCCCATATTATATTATACGTATTATTGTGAATACACTTGTCTCCCTATCTTTTTTATTTATTTTTTTTCTCAAGTTCTCATACGTGGTTTCTATTATGGGCCAAAACGGTAGAGAGAAATGACAAATCACATACTTCGCATTGATAAATAATATCAAAGTATACACTTAAACAATCACAGTAGGTATAAGAATTGACACACGCTATTCATACTACCTACCTATAGGTGTACTCGTATACTATATTATGTCTATATACTTATGGGAGACCTACACGGTAGATACAAAAAAGACAACAACGTGATCACCACGGATGAAAAAATAAAATAATACAAAACCCTCGATGGTGAAAAAACCACAACAACACTATATACACCTAATAAACTGAGCTCCTGATGATTTATCGTCTCTTCGAAATGTAAACAAATAAAATAACACTTTATCGCATGACTGAAAATAAATGAGTTTGGTACAAGATGCTTACACAGACACCCAAAAGTATCTATTATACATTTATACCATTGAACAACACTAACTTTTAAATTGACAAGTTACTTTTTCCCCTAATGACTGTTAAATTTGACTCGTTACTGCATACAAGTATTGAGAATTATAGAAACGTATTTAGTTCCTGTTAAGTGATTTTCAAGCGTAGCTTATTTGAAAAATTATAATTTAACCAAATTTACATTATCCGAGATCTTACTAAGAAATAATACTAAATTCTCAAACTAAAAATGCCTCTACACGTAATGTAACTGTAATATAATATTCCCCTTCTTGCTATTGATCATTCAAATTCAAATTATTACTCTTATTTTAACAATCATTTGAAGTTTACAAGTTTATTAAATACGACCTACACTTCAGCCTGCAATCGACGTACTTACTAATTATGGTAGATCAAAATACTAAGATACCTAGTTGGATTAAATAGTTTAATAATCATATTTATAGTTATAAATTAAAATTTTAAATTATGTAGGAAAATATTATTTCATTGATTTGTAGTAATATATTTATTGCTGTAAATAGTAACTTAGATAAATAAATATATCTAAAAGGCATTTTTTTTTTAAGAAATAGACCAAAAAGTTAATATTTCCCCCACGGAAATAAATACTCAACAAATTCCTTTTTTTATAACTTTTAAATTATTTTAGTTACATCTACAGTCAAGTGTAAGGTAATTGACTACTCGGTTAAACAAATTGAGTAGGTAGGTAACTAATTTGCTTTACTTTATTGGTTTTCGCTATGGTGAGGCACAGTGGCGTACCAAGGAGATTATTCATTGTGTGTGTTGGGGGGAGGGGGAGTGGTCTAAACTCTAAATATAGCAAATAATGAAAATTAGTTACCGAAATAATTTTAAATTCCGAGCGGAGCATTGAATTTATTGATTTTACCAAAATAAGAGTTTTTATAATTTGTTGCGCCTGTCATCGCCTGTTGAGGCAGTAAAAATAGTTTGACATTTTATTTCAGAATCTTTTCTGGTAAGAAAATGAATGTAAATAAAACAAAAACAAAAATTATGACAAAATTAACTTGTTTTTTGGTGTAAAAACTTTTAGCTGTAGATAGTTAAAATTTTCACCAAACGTGTATTAGACCATTTTGTATATGACAATTTTCTTATTTTGTTGTAATTCAAATATGAATAACTTGAAGGCAAATGATAATTTGATCATATTCTATACATGTTAAAATTTTCAAAATATTTTGTCTATCTTTGAGGTCTTTATAGAAATTTCCAGTTTTTTTTAGTTTTTTTTTCTACAAATGTCGACAGCAAATTTTTGCGGAGACAAACCGCTTTAAAATCGATACAAGCTTCGTCATAAATTGTAATAATAGTGTTATATATTAAAGATACTTAAGATTTTTCATTTAAACTTCAAATTTTGACAAAATTCATAAAAATTACGAAAATCTGGAAACAGTTCTGTAGTTAAAAGTATATTAAAATATTAAATGTACAAGGTGTATAGCTAAAGATTGACAATTTAAAACTAGGGTATCATTGACCATAGTGTAACCAGAATATCTAAGAAAACTACAAACTTATTTTTTTTTAAAGATAAATTTCATATTTGGACGAAATTAAATATTTGAACGAAGAATAATACTTTTAGTTGTTTTTTTGTGATTTAAAAATATCATTTGTGTGTACTTTTAAAGTTTATTTTTATATTTTATGCACTCAATTTCTCAAATGCAGTTTTTATGGCAAAAAGTAATTCAACCTATACTGTATAGTGTATAATGTTAAATAGTAAACTAATTACTTTAATAGATAGCAATAATATCATAAAATAAACTGACAAACCGTCTTCGCTCAGAATCGTTTTTCGTGACTATGATTTATATCATTGAATTTGAATTTTAGTATTTTACACATCCATTACAGTGACCTATATGACACTTAATACACAGCAGACCGATACCCACTTGCCCACCTTTTTTAATTAAATTAGTGTTATCCTAATAAGGTAAATTATTTATGTACCGTGTTTTTGAATTGAATATATCATTTAAAACTAATTAACATTTTGTTACTAGTCATAATAATTAACAACAATATAACTAACATCTAAATCAAATATATATATAGTTTTCATGTTTTCATAAATGTAAAAATTATATATTTTTTTTAATGTCAATCATTGCTAATAACTACATAATTGCATGTACAGGACATCAGTGATTTGTATAAGTTACTAAAACTTCTATATTTTTAATACCTATCAGTAGTTCAAGTCCTAATAATTTCTACATGATTTTTGTACTATGAATATGTAATATTAAAATATTCGTTCTTCATCAATCATCATACTAATATTGTTATTAAATATTCGACTAAAATTCTACCTAAGTTGTTACATCGCCTAATAGAAAGTAGTGTTAGTGAAACATGTTTTAAAAAATATTTGTATAGAAATTAAATTATTCACTGATGATATTATATGCGTAATATCCACTTAAATAAAAAAAAATGTAATATATTTACTTTGAACTACACCGACACATAATTATCAGACACTAATATTCGAATACTGACTAATAATTTAGCATTTATGCCTTATTAAGTATGTAATAATGGAATGTAGGACAAAATATCCAGGGACAAAATAACCAATAGATAGGATAAAATATCCAAGTACAAAAAATAATACTTTTTAATTTTATTTTTTTAATATTTTTTATTAGTACATAGTAAGATAATAAAAATAATATCTTGGGTACCAATTCAGTTTTTATAGTCTGTTAAAATTAATTATGAAAATAATAATTTAATGAAACGACGGAATAAACAGTATCGTATAATATTTGCTATTGCAATTAAAAAAATATCCAATTCTTTTTGGCCATTGCTGTATTTAAGACAAAGTAGCTTAAGTTTCTTTTTGCATCCTTATATATTACGATTTTTTGCATGGTGGATCCAACCATCTTAACTCTCTTTGTGCATTTTTCGTACGTCGGTGGCGATCTCAGTACACATTTTTTTTTTTTTGGGGGGGGGGTCTAATGCTTGAATGATTATGTGTTACCTAGAAATTGACATTTTAAATATAGGTTAGACATTAGTACATTTTAATATGTTGTACGAGTATGGTTGAACTATAATAATAACCTTACATACTAAGTACTCACTAAATTTGAAAATCTATGATTCCATCCTTCACATTGATTATTTGTCCGATTACCATCGAGCAAAGTTGTTTCCATAACATTCAATACTGAAGGCAAAAATGTAGGAGTGATTTTTCGTTGTTTACGTCCCATTTGCATAGTACTTCCAATATATATATATTAAAAATGTGTAACCAACTCTTTGGCTTTGTCTGGCATGATATTGTCCAAATAAAGTAATCATTAATAAAAATAAGAATATATAAGAACAAATAATAAAAAAAGATTTTATTGAACCTAAGCTTTGACAACTATGGCCATTATCATTTAGTATGGGGGTAAACATGTTAATTTCTATTTTATAATATGTATATTAATTACCTTTTTCAATATGGTTGACAGAGAGTAACGCAATCCCGTTAATCATTGCACAAAAATACAAAATTTGCCGAACGTCTCATCTTCTCTGTAGTATGTTTCCAATCCTAGTTTTTGCACTTGTTGTTGTGTACTTTGACACAAATGATGAAAACAACTCTGTATTTAAATAAAGTCTCCAAATGTCATTTTGATCTCATTTATAACAGCTTTCTCAAAACTACAATTTATAGTTTTTGAATCAGGATACATTTCTAGTTCTTCACATTTTTTAATAATAATAATTAGCATCTTTTCATACGCTGTGTGTGTTTTTCTTTCGAGTAAGATATAATATATAGCTGTGATTGAAATATTACTTATTTCTACTCTTATCACATAAAGTTGTTTTAATAACACGCAAACGATTTAGTTAAATATCGCAGACTGTTATCAGTAGTAAATATGACTATTCGTTCTTCTGCCATCACAGCATTGTCGTAGAACAAAATCCTTGTTAAATTTTTATCACCAAGAGTACACCACTCTGAATCAACTTTGAATACTAAATCAGCTAAACTACGTAATTGAACTCACAGAGTAATTTTTTGATTCTTGTCGACGCAATCTTTGTTTTACAATTTATATTCGTGCTTGAACTTCTTGTGATAAATTGACAACTTCTCTGGAAAATACTTAGGTTGGTTTTATTTCATTAGTTTAATGGTTTTTAGCATAATATCCAAACATTTTGTGACGTCTACTTCATTCTGGTTACTTTTACATACCATCAAATATTATTTTACCATACGTGGGTAACTATATTCTAATGTAGTTTGATAAATAGCTGGACATTTTAAACTATTTGACTTCACAGATCGCTATGAAATTATTTCTTTACTAACTAATTCCATAATGAAAAACAAATTAAACGAATGATTTACTATAATTATTAAGACTTTACAAGTATTATTAGTAACATGTACTACAAAAGTCACACTAACAGACTGCCACTGCACATAATAATTCTACAATAGTCACCGGTAAACTAATGATTACAATCAATACTACGATTCTACACTGATGATAGGCGATAGCAGACAATATTGTAGACTCATTATGTCTACTGCGATATAGATTACAGATACGAAACTCGTAACTGCAGTGTAACACCGATAACTAAAACCATATTATACAGGTATTATATTATAAGCGCAACGTATTATTTTAGTATAATATTATTATTAATTTAAAAATGATCAAAGTATATAACTAAACAATTCTTTAATTTTTTTAATTTTTTCAATATTATTCTATTTTTAAACACACTTTAAATTTTGTTTTTATTTGAATATTTTATCCTATATGTTGGTTATTTTTTTTTTTTTTTTTTATTGAACTTAAGCTTCGGCAACTGAGGCCATTAGCTGTAGTAGGATTTGTATTGTAGTTTGTATTGTATATTTTTTGGAACGGTAGGGGGGAACACGTGTGTGTTTGTTTTTGGCAGAATTTCGAATGGGGCACCCGTAGGTTTCTGCCATGCCCCGGGGGTGGGGGATGGCAGCACTTGTTCTCCGGTTACCGCGACTTGTCCGGAGAAAAATGCCGCCCGGTAGCCGAGGATCGAACCGCGACCGGCTGCGTCGCAGCGGACGCGTCAGACCACTCGGTCACCTCATCCCCCATGTTGGTTATTCTATCCCTGGATAAAATTGTCTGTTCGATATTTGTCCCAGTATCAATAATTGAATTTTGGTACATAATATAATTTATAGTGAGTGGTCTACAGTGTGGATAGATCTAATAATTATAAACATATAAATAAATATAATTAGATATTTTGAAACGAATGTTTATTAACTATAGTTATTCATTATACATATTTTAAATTAAACACTGGTTGTGCCTACATAACCAAAAATATTTAAGTAGTATTTGACCAAACATCTCTGTGCTTTGTGCACATCTAGATTTTAATGTTGATATAAATGATTAGAGACCTATTCTCACCACAACCAAAACAATGAGCAATTAACTATTTCACACCCAATTAATAATATAAACACGTAGCCTATTTTATATTATAACTTTATAAGTTATAAACTTAAACAACAATCAATTTTTTGACATGGACAATATTAAATATCTGGCGTATTGACTATAGTTAGTAGTTACCTAACTACAAACTTATTCAATAGTTATTATAGGTACTGACGATTATTTATTCATCTAAGTAATTAATGTGATTGGTTGAATTAATTTGACATTTTGACGGGTACTTATTGTATCTATACCTACTGAATAATTAAAATCAAATCAACTCATGAATATAGTGTAATAATTAAATCCATGAAATCTTCTGCAATTATCCATGTAAATACATAACTAGGTAACAAACAATTCAAATGAAATAAATAAAACGATTAGTAATAATATTATGGTTTAAAAAACAGCGAAAAAATTCATACTCTTTCATACATTATCATCCGCCAAATTTTAATAACTGTATCAATATTCTTCACGATTTCGTCTTAACGTCATCCAATTAGCTTATCAATTTGTTCATTCACACTTTTATACGAATAACTTATTCATGTCAATGGCGGTTACTTGTAGCCGATGATCAATACATATTATTAGTTTATGTTACCCCCAACACTATGTATTATATGGGCACGACTTAATGGTGGATTTGCATAGAGTTGAGATTATTAGCAATCAATAAATTATTGCGTCCGCCATAGTATATACACATACGTACATCGAAATTCGAGAAAACGCTCGAGCCTGCAGCTTGACGCAATCAAATTTGTGGTGCCTACCTATAAACCATTAACGTGGTCGCGTATTATTCGGCTCACGAATGCTGCTTGTGTTATCGATGGCCATGTGTGCATATAATGAGAACCTATATAATATATCATCAGTACCTATACGTACCGCAGAGTACACGAAGTATGTCAAACCACTCTTGAAGCGAATCGCTTTAAAACGTACCGTAACACAGCGATAATAATAATTCAGATCTAATTTGTCTTCGCCGCCCGTCACCGAGTGTCTCCGGTGCGTCGCCAATCGTTGCCTTTGTGCACTAGTTGGAGCTAATTACGCACATTGTTTATGTGTACAAACATATGTATGCAAGTACACGATGCACCCCTTTTAATTGCAACTCGCAGGGCGTTCGACTGACGCAAGAGACGGAGAAGAGGCGGACGGACGACGGCGACAAAAGGGGCGAAAAGAGAAACAGCAGACTGGCCGGCCGGGTCATACAGTACAGCCAGCTGGGCAGTTTGGTTTTGCAGTCCGTGAACACCGCTGCAGCGGGAAGATATTCGTGCCAGGCGACAAACGGCATCGACGGCGATAGCAACACCACCAGCAATACTGTTCGGTTGTACGTGAAACGTGAGTACCTACTGTATTATTATTATTAATATTATTTCACATATTTTGATATTTAAGACGTCATCTTTAAGACGCCATCTCTCAATTGACTGTATGAAACCAAAACGAACAGTTCGCAATATAGGTAGTAGTGTTATTATTACGCAGGTAGCACACCTACCTATGTAATGTTTCATAATATGTTTACCTATGCAAATCGACAATAATAATTGTAGTAAATTGTCACGAAATGTGTAAAAACAAAAAAAAGTATATAAAATATTCTTTTGGAAGTCAAAAGTAATACAGTGTTCAATATTACGATTACATTATAAAAATATAATATTATTTTGCCATTTAGGTATTTGAAATATTATATAATTTAAGATATTAAACGATTATACGATTATACGATGACAAATATAATTGTATCAACTTCATTGTTTATAATAGGTATTTTATTGCATCTCAAATATAATGTATAATTAATAATGATTGTAAAATTGCATATATTTCCTATTTTTAATAAATGTTTGCTGAATAAGTTCAAGTTAAAAATACGCTTTGCGGGTTTATGTAGTTATAGACCATCGAAGTACTAAACAAATATTCATATTTCTCATTATTAAATCAACAACAAGAAATATCATTCATTTTGGACATATTAAAAATAGAAAATAATTTACTTAAATACATTTTATGGATTACCTACATATAAACAGTCAGTGCTTGAATTGGGAGTGGGTGAAGTGCTAGAGTCCCCCTTACTTTTTAAAAATATCTATGAGTACTGATTATAATAATATCCTAACCAGTAAGACATTTTAATGGCGGTTTTACGGGGAGGGGTGTCCTGGAGGTTTACCACCCCACAATTTTTTTTAAGTTTTATTAATTAATAAAGTATAACAAAATATTGTTGACGAACGACAAAATATTTCAGAACTGCTTTGAAATTTGAATAATTTATATTAATTCATCTAATACCGGGTATTAGATATTAGACATTGGCAAAATGTTATTTGAAATTCCAAATGGAGAATGGTGAACTACGTAATTCTTAGAATTTTATCATTGTTTTGTGATGTTGTATTTTTGGCCATCCCTCTATTGCTTTTATTATCTTTCTTTGAATACAGTTATAATTATCTACTGTAGCAAAGATATAAAGTGTACAGTACACTCGAAGTAAGTACAGCAATTTAATTTTCTGTTGGACTGTTGGCGTTGTAAAAACTATAATATGTTAAAAGAATAGTTTAATTTATTAATTTATTTATTCTAAATTAAAGAGTATTTAGTTAAGTCGTTGTGCTTTTAAGACAGAGAAAATGTCACAAAAAAACAAACTTCTATTCCGTCTGAAAATATCTAACTGTCGAAGTCAACCCGATTCAAACCTAAAAATGTTCTCATGTATTTCGTCTGAAATGAAAAATACGTCGCGTTTATTATCATCACCCTCCAAGGTTCTAAAAAACTACCATAATTTCCACAGTAAAAAATATTAGAATCATCTGTACCTATTTTTTTATTCAACCACTACCTATATCTCTAGTTTAAAAAACTATATTTGATTCTACTAATGTTATGACTGTACATCATATAGGATTTCATATAAACAGTACATTATAAAAAATTGAAACATCTGATATTATGAATAATTGATGGATGCCAGACATCAATTACAATTTTCAATAAAATGTACATGGAAAATAAAACAAGCCGGTAAATGTAAAGTTTCAATATTGGTAGTCTCTGAAGTATCAATGGCTATGTTATTTCGAAAAAAATTTCGGTGTGTTTCGTACATTTTGTGAAGCATTCGTAAAGTCTGTTATTGGATGCAACTCAAGAACTCAATTTATTTTTAGTGAATAAATTCGATAATTTTAGATCTTAAATTTAAGTGTTATTTTTCTTTTTATATAGGTATCTATAACAATATCCGAGTATACAAAACTAATTAAACTGATATGAAAAATTATTCAGTAAATTTAAGTCTTAAGTTAGTTTTAATTTATTAAGCAAAATTGTGTATACTTTGTTCCTGTCATAATTGTATTATATTCAAAAATTGAAGTCGCAATCCTAAGATTTTTTACAAAATAATTACCACTTATAAGGTATTAGATGTTTTATAATCAGGTACGAATTCGTGATGAAAATATTTTTGGAGAAAAAGTATTTCCAGGAGTCAGGACCCCCCCCCCCCCAAAAAAAAAAAGTCCAAATTATACCACTAAGACATTTAAATACTCGGGTACACACATTTTTTTCTACACTTTTTAATGCCCCTTGTAACTTTTCCCCAATTCGAGCACTGTAAATATTATAGTGGTTAAGTTGAACTTTTTTTTTAATATTTGTATGTTTGTTTCAACCGTGAAGATGTCCCGGTGTGTCAGCATCGTGAGGATATTTATATCATTACGAAAAAGTCGGACGCAGCCACTGGGCCAGTGATTCGATGTCGGGCAGGACATGGACATCCGCCGACCATCGAATACCATTGGAAATTTTACCCCGAACAAGCAGAACTGGAACACCACAATAGAGGTCCCATTGAATCCAATGAAATGACTTTAACTGGGCGATCAATAAGAGAACTAGACTCATTACTTACGGAATCAGCTGTCCAAGGCAGTGATGGCGGAATATCATATACATTTACCACAAGCACGCCGGTATTAAAAACGTATTTATCAGCCGTATCGGCCGCAGCTTCTGCAGCCTCTTCAAGCGCAGTTCGTCCAAACTTTCTTCACGGTCGACTAGAATGCCGAGCCGTCAACACAATGGGCATACAGAATAAACCCTGCGTTTATCGTATTACAGGTAAAATTAGTTGACATTCAACACTCAACATTCGTTATTTATTCTCACTGCAGGAAAACTCGTTTCACTAAATTATTTGCTAACCCTGATATTTAAATACTGCAATCTGCAGTATTTTAGTACATCGACATTTTGGTTAAAAAGTTGGTATTTAAACATTTTTCAATTTATAGTCAAAATGTAAATCTTATAACCTCGTAAAAAAACCATTAGCGTTGGTCTCACTTGAGAGTTTTTAGATTTATTAATATAAATACCAGTAAGTACTTAACAGTCAGTTAACCCAAACAGGTATATGTTTTATCAATGAAAAAAAAACCATACTTTTCTATATGGTTAAAAACCCTTTAACATTTAACATAATCTTATTCATGTATATTGTATATGTATACACCGTATGGCTCATATTATGAAATATTGACTATGAAATATTTTAGATTGTAACCAATGAGTGGCCGCAATATTTTAGTATTGGTACATTTACACACATACTTTTCTATATGAAAAAATTAGCATACATGCATCTTCTTTAAGTCATTATTAAATGGAAAAAATATGTTCAGGTGTGTGGTTAGTTTTTTAAGTTAGGTATTGAATAATTAAATTGACCTTTTGAAGGTTTTTAGTTTAATATTTTTCGACCTTATATATTTTATAGAAGTATATCGTAAATTTATAAATAATAAAGTTATTGATTCTAGGAAAAATGTAATGGCAAATAATTAAAAAAATGTTCTTAACCATTACTCAAGTTAATATTGAAACATGTCTTATTGGCTATGGCTAGATAAAAAAATTTTCTTAGATACTAAAAATATATAAACACATAATTAATTACAATCTGTATTTAATTTAGAATATGCTAACCTTAAAAATGGAAGCGTAATTATTATAATTTTATTATAATTAATATAAATATACAATAGATCTAATAACATAACTCTAAACAAGTACCTATACTCATTAACTTGTATTTATTCGTTTTGTGTATCCAATGTTTATTAAAACACCATATTTCTTTTATTTCGTGAATGTATAAAAATGAGTACAAATATTATAATATACTTCGTTATTAGATTCGAATAACAAATAACCCATATTTATTTTACGTTACTTTTTTTATTACTGACATTTCTATTATTACTTTAATTATACTACAATTTACGTAACCTATTATATTTTGGATTTTGTTATATTTATAGATAAAACAATGATCAATCAGGGTATTAAAGATCTTCAAGAAATCACTGATTGTCGGTCAATATCAAAGAAAGAACTGTCAAACGAAGACTCCAATTCAACTGTGACATATCCTTGTGGTACCAAAGTGGAAGGCATCGTCACCAGCACTAACAGAAGAACACGATTTTGCATTACTTGTTCATTGAACACGTCGTCGTTGCAGTATCATCAGCAACGGCCCAATTATGTTTTACAGCTCTTTAAGTCTACACCTGGAGAAGCTCTCGCAACAGTTGTTGTTGCATTTAATGTGACCGGTGTTACCATGACTGAGAATAATAATGGAAATAGCAGGACTATTATCAACGTACAAGACGACGGTGATTACTACTTTGATCCCGACGAAGAAGACGTTGTGGATAGCAATAAAGGTGATTATAATCTGGACACTAAGAATGCGATTCAGAGAGTGGTGTTCGTAATCGACGACAGCGTAGAACCAGGAATATATCGAGGAAGGATTTACAACAGTTATGGGGGCACCATATCTGCGATTATCAAAGGAATGATCAATGTTGCAGCAGTGCCATTTAACGATATCAATGACAATGACAGTTCCAACTACATTATTGACGACATTGGAGATAAGACAGGTAGGTTTACCTAGCTTTTTTGACATGTTTTTGACAATCACATTAACGTATAAAACAATTAATATAATATAATGTGATGTTGGGTATTTTAATTTAACCTTAAAATATTACCATCGCATTATATATTTTTTAGTAGATATTGTTTCTCTAAAAAACTTAAACTTAATTCTAGTCAAGTAGTATCTTGTTGATATGTATATCAAATATGTCAATATACAAAAAGGTTTAGATTTTATAGTTTAATGGCGATATATCATATTTATTTCAGCAAATTTAATAACATATCGGTAACTATTTTATTCAATCTGTTTACTTAAAATATATATTTATATTGTAAAAAGTATCAGCTACATGAATAATAGATATGAATAATGTAATACATTGTTTTCGAACATCTTTGATGAGCAGATTTGAATTAAATGAAGACAGAGTTTAGTTTATGTACAGACTGGTGACACCAAAAACTTTTTTTTCGAATAACATGCCGGATGTGCAATAACTGTTTGGGGGGAATTAATATAAATAAAATCACATTTCATAACGATAATATTTGTTACAAACCTCCATAAAATTGACATGAATAGGAAATACCAACCTACTTTCTAGAATTATATTAATAACAGCAAATACCTATCATAAATATAATATTAGGAGAATTTATTTTTACGGTATACACTATAAACATATAAAGTATAATATAACATAGATACCCTATATATATAAATGTGTGTGTATGTATATATGATATGAAATATAGGCCTATGTATACGAATATACAGTATACCGTTTCAACCAAAAATTAAAAAGATTCAATATTCTTGTATCCACCAAAAAAAGGTTAGGAAACCAATGACTTAAATTTTTAGGCGATGTATTGTGGACCAAAAAGTATTACATTTAAGAAGGAAAAATGCTTTCACCAGAAAAGAAAAAAAGTTAAAATTGAGCCGTCGCCTAGCAGATGTGAAACATACAAATTATTTTGTAGGTATAGAAAATATGCTCGGAAATTTTAAGGATGGTTTTTTTAAGAAAATAAACATGGCATAATCAAAAACAAAATATTCCGATTTTTTTAATGAAAATTATTATTTTTATTAAAGGCGCATTAGATGTTTCGCCTGTGTTTGCCATCACTCCAACAGACGACCTCACCCACCGAATTTCATATCAAAACTTGTAACATTCTATTGTTACCTAAATTATAATTTTATAAACTCTTGTATTTAGAGTCAATTTAATGGACCTCGCTACTGTTATCATTTAAGGAGCAACATTTATGCAATTTCTAATTTAGTCTTAGCCGACCGGGATCTATGTGTTGGTTGTAAATGATTATTAGTGTCATTGATATTTAATGCGAGTAAACTCTCGTACGCGCATGTGCATCTAGCATAACTCGACAACAGTATACAATTCACTATCTAAATGTTCAGACAACTTACATTTTGTTTTGACAAAATTAAAGTTAGATTAAGTTGTCTGATATTTATTCTGAAGAAAAACTTGAATTTGGCAGAAAAATGTATGTAAATCGTAAGGAACACTTTTCGTTTTTAATATTAATTTTAATTATGATTTTAAAAAGTTCATATTTTCATATTTTTAATTACAGTTCACAATAATATAAGATTTAATTTTTTCAAAGTGTTCCGTACGATCTATAGACAATTTTCCGTCAAGTTCAAGTTTTTTTCAGAATAAAAATTGGACAACGCAAGCGAACTTTATTTTTTCAAAACTAAAGGTCTTTTGAGCTAAAATTGACGGCAGTAGCGGGCAACTTAAGCTATTTATATAATTAAATAAATTTGATATTTTCGAATCGTTTGAGTTTTTTTTTAAGTGTCTATACATAATATACTAAGGTTCAGTCAAAAACCTTGAAAATTTAATTCAAGATCCCACAAAAGTTTTCCTTTTAATAATACAAAAATATTTAAAATACCTACATATTACACACGAATTTATTTTTATAAGCGTTTGAAGTTTTGAAACCTAACTTTTAAATTTGGGGTTATTTTGTAGTTAAAAATGTTAAAAATGTTAAATTTATTTAACAAGGTTTGAAAATTTGATAAAAGATTCTCTATAAATAAATCATAATACAGAAAAAAAAATATCGAAAAAAAGTTAAAACCCAATTCTTTTTATAGACATTTAAAGTTCAAATTTTGATGAAATTAAATATTTAAACAAAGGATAACTAAATTACCATATGTTATTTTAAAATATTATTCGTAGAAACTTTAAACTTTCACTTACTTTTTGATATTAATATATTTTTGATATGACATTTTCAAAACATTTAGATTAATTTTTAACCATAACCTATTTACCAAGAATTTGGTCACACTGCTGTACAATAAGTGCATTGAATCAAAAGTTAATACTAAAAAATAAAAATTACCATAATCCAATATTAATATTAAAATTGTAATATTATTAATGCAAATGCTCTCATCAAAAATGTATTCAATCTATCGTATTACTGGGTAATAGTAAAATAAAATATAAATTACTATAATAGCAATAGTATATTATCTTAAAATATACTTGGTAATAGAGAATTGGTAATATATGCTAACAGACTGTCTTCAGTCATCACTCAGAATCGGTTTTTGTTCCTAAGAAATGATTAATCAATAAACACTGAATTCAAATTCAAACCAATAAACATTACTGACTTACTCAACAATAAACAGAGCGGTTACCAACTTGTTTACCCCGTCTTATGAAATGTGGCTATAATATAATATAGGAACCTAATACAATAATTCGTGTTTGTACTGTTAACTATAATAAGTACTTTAATCTAATATTTCATTATGGTATAATAAATGCATCATTATTTAACTACATTTGAAATTATAAATACAATTAATTTCTGATAATTACATGACATTGTGCAATTATAGAATTATTTGAAATTTTTTATTGTTCTGTACACACCATAATATGATATTGACATATTTTTAGTTATTACATTTTTGCACATTTAGCGTACAAACAAATAATAATATTTAGCGGAAACTTCTTCTTCAAAAAAATATATATATTTTAGCGGAAACGACGGTTGAACCTTTTTTCGTTTTTGGCGGAAACGGCAATGCGTAAATCTAAGAACTAGTGTTTTGGCGAAATAAGACCATGCTCAATGCTCAAATATATAATCCTCAACTCACACGCATAGGTATAACTCACGAATAATAATATTTGCCTTATAAATATAAACATCAATTATTATTATAGGATCCATAATATCCATATTTTAAAAGTAATAACAAAACAAATAAATATTACAAATATTTTTTTACTTTGATTCTTGTACCTACATAATATAAAGTATAAATAATTTTTAAAGACAACTTATGTAATGCCATTGTCTATTGATAATACTATAGTATATTTTTAAATCGATGCTAGGTAATGCTGAACTGTAGAAACATTGTAATAATTAATTAATTAATTTTCATTTATAGTTAAAATTTATTATCATGTTCTGGGTAATATTATTATGTTTAGTATTATTATTCGTACAAAATCGTGAACTATAAAATGTTGACTGTTAAAATAATTATAAAACGTACGAAGCGTCGAAGCTAAAACATTTTAACAATGTGAAAAATTAAACGAAAACATATTTTTTACTTGGTCTACTACTACTGTTTTTAGTAAAAAAAAATTACCGTTATAAATTTACCGCATACGCGGGTGCACGCTATACGACCGAATAGTTTCCGCATTCTCAAAAATTCCGCTACTGTGTTGAAAGTCTATTATAATATATTATTATATACGCTGAATATTTAGATGAAACAGTGAAGCTAAAATCAGTTGTTGGAAAATCGAGCAACGCAAATTAAACGATTGTATAGATAACAGCTATACCTACTATCTGTTGTTAACGCTATATTATGAACGCGTGCTTGCATACTACATAGGCACACAACAACAATCATAATAATAATAATATATGTGTCTTAATATATATGCAGTGTGCATGAAAAATAAATAAAATATATTTATAAGAATTATAACTTTTGTCAGCTCTCGCAGGTTGAAAGGGGAAATATGAGGAGCTTTGGTGTAATGGCGTGCACACCCGACGGACCGGAAACAGCCGAGATAATCCTTGTTCCTCTCTCCTAACTTCCGGTACCACGTGTATCGCTTCCTTCGTTTTCGCAGTCTTTGTGACTGTGCGAATCTTTGTATAAAACGCGACGGAGGCGTTGTTGGCATAACAATATTCTGTATATTATGGCGTGGCGTTTGTACCCGCACACGCACACACACATAATAATAATAGCTACTGTGTGCAATCGGAAGCTGTGTTTATCGATGTGTGATTTTTGATTGTAACAACAAGTGTGTGTATTATACAAAATATGTGTGTACACGTTGGTTCAAAAGAAAAGAGCATCATTTTCGTAGGTATACCGTCGACGACAACTGGAGATAGTAATCTGTTGTGGGTGGTGACGGTGGTGTAGAGTGTACCTAAGTAGTGTGATATATATATATATATGTATGTATGTATATGTATATGCGCTATATACATTATACACCTTAACACCTTTAACACCACTATTGCCGCCGCGACTGTCGACAACGAACGAACAGCAGTAAAATGATTATACGTGCGTTTCCGGTACGATAGACTCTTGTACAAGAGACAAGAATAAATGTTTAATACGTGAGAGATATGACTGTGTATCTGCAGGTGCACGCGAGACAGAAGACGACCAGAGGCACGAGGTTATATTATTATTATTATTATTATTATTATTATTATTATTATTCCACATAATAATATTGTAGATGGATAGCGATAGCGTATAGGGCATAGACTGCAGGGGTTATAGGTATACTACGTGAGCAGACATTTACGTATGTACAACGAATTTATAAATATTTTTTTTTTCAGGTAGATATTTTACCTACAGAGGTATTATAACTTTTTATATACTCGTTGGTTCACTTGTTAAAAATCCCGTGAAAAACTTACAACCGGGATACCAAAAGCAATTTATAAGATTGATACCAGCTGTACAGTTTTGTCTGTAGTTGGTCAAACACTCTTTACGTCTGCCGACTCGCACGACATTATGTTGTTTACCCATGATAATAATAATTTTATTCCGCTGGTGTGTTACACATGTCACACACCGTAATATGATGGCACGATGACACAGGAAATAAAATGTGTAAAGTTTTGTTTTATGTCTACGCATTTTTACCTGCCTACGATGTATAATAATATGCACTTTATATGCAATATTATTGGTATATAATACATTACTTAAGTGAACTGCGAACAACGGCCACCAGGTTAACGAGTCCTGAGGTGTTTTATATACTTTTGTATAGTGTTTAAGAGTAAACATACCGTACACTCATTTTTAAAAAATATATGGCTACCATAAAGGAATAATAAATTATCAACATTTCATATAGCCTGTATTTAGCCTCATAATTAAGACTCGATCGACCATTTTCAAAACATGCACGTTTCACATGATCGGCATTTATTTGGATATTTTGTACTTATTTTTTATAAAGTGAGTGAGATTATTTCTCAAGTTATCATATTAAATCCTAAAAAAAAACAATCATATCATAAATTCTGAGAAACACGTGGATTTGAGTAGCCCGAAAGAGGTTCTCTCTTGATATTGATGATATCCATCCATGTTAATTTTTAAAAATTCTCAACGGGTAATTAATTTTTTGATTTCTTTTTTGAATATAATATTATAAATAATAATTACTTTGTAACTTGTTTTATTTTTTAGTTGATTTCATTGTTCATCGTTCATCTTATTTATACTTCGATGATTTTCAAACTAAATTTACAAAGTAGAAATAAGCGATGTGCATACAAATAATAACCGTATATATACCTATACGGTTATTCTACATATTTTTTTGTTATTTTATGTAAAACAAAACTTTAAATAGCTTAAATTATAATATTATTAGTTGTCGTCAGATGGCCATTTATTCGTTTGGTTATTTAATACCTTAAATCTGACTGTCTAATATTACACACAAATAAATCCTCACATTAATATGGAGTTGTAAAAAGGCAATTTTAACGACATTAATAGAAAAACTTATTTCAATTAAAATTATATATTTATATGCATCATCTATAATGTATGTTTAATGTGGTTACATACTTACATCCACTACTTCAGAAACAATTTAATTTAAAGAAAACCATGAAATTTTATAGAAATACTTTTCCGTGTGGTTTAAATCTCTTAAGTCAGTAGTCATCATTAGGAAATCATAATTTTACGAAATGTACAAGACAACTGTTTGTAACTATCATATTATCATGTTTTTATTTCAGTAACATACGATTATTTGTAATAACAAAAACAATATTTTCTTGGAAAAGAGATTTTTAAAAAAAGACACCAATATAGTATAACTTGTAAGGTAGTTAACAATTATCCACCAAAAAAAGTATTATAGGAACTAACTACCTATAGGCTATAAGAGGTTTCCTTTTACATTTTTTTTTAATATAAATATTTCATTTGGTTTTATTATTTAATAAATCCATTACTTTAAAAACTAAAAAAAATATTCAATATAACTTACAACTCTTTAAGAAAGATCCTACATAAGTTTTCAATCAAATCCTATAACTAAAGAAAACTTTTAAATAAAACTTTTGTTTAGTAATTAATTTGTCATTTTTAAGAGACTATTATCGAACACACAATGTTCAATTATAATGTATTTTTTTGCTATGCTGGAAACAATTATATACATGGTTTTGAATTACTTGTTTGTTTGTTTTTAAAGTTTAAGATGAAATATATATCGTTTAGTTATTTATTTATTATAGGTAAGAATGTATTGTTTTCACATTTACAAACTATTTATTGGATTCGATAATATATGGTATATTTGAGAAAGTAGATTAACTAAAAATAAAGTTTGAATCATTATTTATATCGAAGGTACTTGCTAAAAATATCATAAATTATTATTATTCGTAGTTCACAGTTACGTTGACACGTTGTATGTATGTAGATACCGTCATATTTGAGTGTATGAGTATGTATTCAAAGCAAAACTTATCTTAATACATAAATGTACCTAGGTAACCTATACAATCCAGGAGTATACATGTATTAAAGTTAACATACAATTTCTACAGACATGACTTATCTTAAATAACAATATTTAATGAAAATAATGTTGTATGCCAATTAAAAACATTCGTTATTTGATAGAAGAGAAAAAGCAACATTATTTTTTTAATAACAGTCATTTATAAAAATATTATTCAAACCATATAATGAACATTTTTTTCCTTTTTGTGTAAAATGAAAAGACGTTATGTTCATTACACTGTTGTACGTTTATCTAGTTATTCACAGTACGTATGTCGTATATATTAACGAGATACGAGAAAATTTCATTTTAATAATTTTATTTTTTATTTATTTACATGAATTTACCACCTATTATCTCATGCCCTCAAAATACTTTCCTCTGAACCTGATACACTTTACCCTAGATGTTACTCCCATTTCTGGCAGCGCCTCTTAAAGTAAGAGTAGAATTTTGGGCGAAACGCGTTGCTCATTTGTACGAGATTGGAGCAGTCCCTCATTATTTTTTGAAAGATTTTTGCTGGATTTTGCCCAAATTTTACAAAAAGCTTAATGACGACTCATTTCTCTTTTTCCGTGTCACTCGTTTTTAGATGTGGCGACACTACACCATTAACTTTGAGAATTCGTATGGCAAAAAATAAATCTCCGATCACTATCAAACTTGGTAAACTAGTGTAAAAACTCATGTACCTACCTACTTAGGTAGTTAGGTACTTAGGATAAGCTTATTTTTATAGCATCAGTGTGACCACACGAGGCGCTTGAAACAAATACTGGTTATTTATTTGCCTCACTTCGTAAGATGTCATGCTTTATCAAAGTTGAATACAATAATTAAATAACAAACTCTAATAAATTGTCTGGAATAATAGTAATTGGTTGGAATTTATTCTTCTTTAAGTGATCGTAATATAATATGGTTATTATTAGTTGTGTTTGTTGAATTCAAAAATAATTGTTAAAAAATGTTCATAGATAACAAAAAGATTCTGTTAAACTTCATTAGATACTAGTAGTTTACATAACATTACGGATGTTATATAGAAATTATGGAACGATAATAAACGATCTTTAAATGAAAAAATGAAAATAATACATTTTTTAAGATTAAAAAGTATGCTTAAATATTGATTGCTTAATATAATAAATTTGACATTTTATGATAATTATAGAAAACCACACACACACATTTTCAAATGAGATTTTCTTGTCAAGTAACGAATAAAACCTAATAATTAATTTACAGTAGCAGTGTATATATTTATTAACGTAAAAATAATTAGTGTTAAGACTGTTAATAGTTATTAACTAACTTTGCTTTAATGGTAGTGTAATGGAATGCTATTGGTGTCACATTGACTAGAAAAGTTCAGACCTCGTCTGCTTTCTCCTTAATAAGTTAACTAGTGTATAATTTAATAATTTTAGTCTTCAAATTACGCGCCAAAAAATGTCGATTACCTACAAATTACAATACACTTCGTGGCCATCATAATGATCTATATTTTCCCATATCACTAAACGCACCACAAGACAAAATTATTTATAGACAACATATTATAACAATATATTAATATCGTGCCTTAGGTTTTATGATAGGCAATTTATTGCGCAGTACCTATACTGCATCCGCCAATAATTTAAAGTAAACAGTGATTTTTGTGTTGCTATATACTAACTGACTACGTACCTAGGTAACCTACTTAACCCAACCTATGTTGAATTACTACCCACGTGTAGGTATTACGGCAAAGAGCAGTGATGGCTACGACGGAAATATACTTGCGGCGATAGATCCCTTTATTCTGTCCCACAACACTTTAATATACCTACCGTTCATAATATTATATATTATACACGCACAACTATCGCTTATACACAGGTACACATTCGTTAATGTAATGTTTAAACACCTGGGGGTAACTGTTTTTGAAGCGTAATTTCACTCCATATACATCTCATTAAACACATACAACACGTAACATATTATGCGAAGAAAAATCGTTTACCGTTATGCTATTATTATTATTATTTTTACTATTTTTTTGTTATTTAAGTTTTAGCATGTTATACGACACACACGCACACACACATACATATATATATATATGTAATATGTATACATAACAAGTGGCTTTATTTTAATTTGTTTCCTTAAAAAAATATTATTGCATTTTCTTCTCGGTAAATAAAAGTTGGCTACAAGTCGGTTTTCGTTGATAAATGAGAAAAACGTTCAATCTGTTAACTGAGCTAAAACATTACCTCCTTTCTCGGCCGAAACGATATTCTAAATTTAACTTTTAAATCGTTGTATGATATTAGCGTGGAAATTAAAAGCATACTAGGTTAACTTTGATGTGTGTCTACATATTTTTTTTTATCAATATTAATGATTTTTTTACTGAAGGTTTTTTACTAAACCCAAAAAAGAGAAAGGTTTAAGTTAAACTTTAGGGGCTTGGAGTATTCAATCATTAACAGTACCTAGTAATATTATGTTTTAATAGTGTAATAGTCGATAATAGATGTTGATGGTTGGGAAATGACGGAAGATAAATATTTGGAGTATATAGGTAAACTCCAAATAATGATTAATGACTAGCATCTCATTGAAAAGTAAAACGTTACCTGTATATGGTTTTCAATAAAACTTTTACTTTTCTGTGATTTGTGTAACTAGAGATAAAAACTTTAATGGAAAAAGTATTATGTTGAAATTTTGAAAACAAAAAAACCAAAATATACCAATCCAATAAAATGTTAACCTTTATTTCTATATACTTTTATAATCTAATTTTTTTATAGTCTACAAGAAAAAAGAAAAGTAAATTGTGAGATTTAATTTGTATATCAATTTTTACGGTACTCTCCTTAAATTTAAAAACCCTTTTAGATTCAATAGTTGCATTTACTTATTGTTATTTTTATTAAATTTAAATTTAAATTCCATACCAAATTCGAAGCCTTAATTTCATAATTAGTGATTGAAGTCCGAACAATTCTCTGCTCGAGAAATGGAAATAGTATAGTAACTGAATTACCAAACAATGAAACCACTCCGTTCTAACTCAAACATTTTTATTCTGTATTTTTTTATAAAAAGTGAAAATTCACGAAAATGTCCTAATGTTCCTAAATCGTTTTTAGCTAACGAATCAACGTGACAAGCATCTGGGGTTAAATAAACGTCGGGCTATACTTAAATAACTTTAGAGAGCAATTTAATGTCGACCAAATCCATATAAGTTGTCAGTCGTGGTGTCCAAACGGGTAACCAAGTGAATACTGATGCAACTGCATGAGCTCTCATGCGGTAGGTGTAAATTACTGGTGTCACAGAGAAGCTTATGTAAATTATACTAAATAATTTCCTTGGATTATAGTGATTTACAGATTTGTTTAAATATTTCATCACTACAAAGTAAGACATGGAAGGTGCAACCTTTTAATATTTTTGTCAGGTATAAACTTGTAAGACTTGCAGATTAGGGCACATATGGGATAGAACGATAGGTAATAGATACGTGAGTTTTGAATCAAAAACAGAGTAACTTCTGGTGATTATGAAAAAGTTAAAAACGTACCTGAAAGTCGAAACAGGAGAAGTCCATACTCTTTCCGATCCTCCCACAGGAAACATATACCTTCTATATACTATCCTATATGCAAGAACACAAGGTGTTCAAAAAATTTGGTAACTTCTTAATTACTATTCGCAAATTTGTATATAGGTACAACAATAACAGATAATACTGCTTTACATTTATTTGGTAAATTATTTAATCACCTCATTAATTATTATTATCATCATATTATTTTTTATCATTCCTAATAATTAGTCTAATGACCGTTTCAAACATTTTGAACACTGTGAACCAGAAAAAAACTGTTTATTATATTATAAGAACCGGTCTGCAATAGCTGATTGTCTGTACAGGGGCTGATTAATAAATATTTTACAAGATTTCATTTTAAATGTTAAAAATAAATATGCGAATAAAATTATCTAGCACATCGTTAACATTTTTTTAAATATCAAAATAAAAGGATGAGTGTAGTCGTGGGCTTTGGTTGTACCAATTGATTTGCATATCTGCGTGTGCTCTCACAATTTTATTCATACATTGCATACATGCATTTCGTCTAGAAAATTTCAATATTTTTAATACTATACAATATTGCATATATATTATCACAGATAACGACCATTTAGTACATTTATTTCCTATATTTTTTCATTTTGTATGCCTATAGGTACATATTATATTCAAGACAATTAAAATAATGACTTATGTTTGCTACATTAGAATAACATAAATATTAAAAATATTCAATTAGGAAGGTAGGTTTAACTCAAGAAATAATAAAATGAGACATCCAATATCTACATATTTAGATATTGATATTTTTAATTAAAATAGTATATTTTATTGTTGTTATAACGTCAAATGCTTGTACCTATATTAAGTTGGTTTAATATCATTATAACAATAATTCAATCATTTTGAAAACTGTTTGTTGGGATTATTTTCTTGACGTTTTGATATTAAGCAGGTTTTAAATGTTTACATAGCTCGAAGTAGTTACATTGTACATTTAGTGTATTTCGGGCTATTTACCTGTTATTATCTATTATTTATTTTGATAGTAATTTGTAATTTAGTATTGTAATTTCATTACGTAACTTGAAAACCATTAAATTAACTAACCATCATAATAATATAATGTATTATCATATTGTATGGGTAGGTATATCTATCTAACCTACAGATGCATACCACTTACCAGTTGTACCTACTAGGTATTTATGTATACGCTTAATATCGTATTATATTATTTTCTAATATTTATACAAAACTCTGTTAATTATTGTTTTAATTTAATATTACCTACGTAGTTTATAGAAAATATAAGGAGTCAATTATTTCTTGCCGTGCAGTCATACCTACGTATATGTATACAAATACTTAGTACTATTTATTCATTATATGCATTACGGATAATATTTATATATAATAGATATAATTTATATAGTTAATTTAATTGAATTGACTCCAGTCACGTACTATGATAAATTGATTACATTTTCGATTTATATGTATATATACCTATTTTTATCACTATTAATCTAATAATAGTAAAACGACAATGCAATGTTTGATTTTAAAATAATCGATAGATATCCAACACTATTAAATTTGTTTAGGTTTTTTGTAACAAATAATCAAATATCAATAATTTATATATTCTATAATCTCCTAAAGTAACTTTTTTTTCTTGCATTATAGGTCATTTACATCTTCAGTGTTCGCCCCTTCCCTTAATCTTTTTATATCATGCGTCACTTCACACTTGTCCGTAATTGTTTTTTTATTTGACTTGTTAGTAAGTACCTACCTACCCGTTCAATTAACTTCTCCTCTGCACACAATGTCGTTTTTAACCTTTTTGATTTCAGAAAATATTGTAATCTTTAATTTTTATCTTTGAAACATTATTTACTGTTAGTAGATAAGTGATGGGTACTTGCTTCTTAAAAAATATATTTATATCTACATATTAATTTCCGTATTTGTATCAAAATATATAATAATATTACGTATGTGGTGTATTATCGTTTATTTTATTATAGTTTTTCTATGCAAATACAGACAATTTATTATGTTAGGATTTATGTTTTATCCCCAGGGTAGACTAACAACTTTCTCCTACCTAGTAGTATTTTTAGACTTTATTATTTTATGATTTATTTCTTTGAGGTGTGTTGTAATGTTTTGTACTTCTTACTACCTGCCCCACAATTTATTTAATACCCATATTAAGTGTAGTCGATGGTAAACGGTCTTGTTCCTAAGCATTTGAATATTTATGGTATTTTTTGTATTGGTAGGTATTTGAAAAATTACCATAGTTGTTATTATAATAGCGTAATTATAATATAATTTTGGAAAAAAATTATTCGTTCTAGAAATAAATTACAATACTGTGTCTGCGTCTACCTATTGTACAGACCGGTATCTATTTGGCACTCATTTCGTTTCTTTCATTTTAGTGATAGATGTGGAAATAAACCAATGATATAATACGAAATTATTGAGAAATATTTAAATGCCTAATAAATATTTCAACTCGGTCGATAATCTTTATTTATAGGAAATTATAGCCTAAGCCTATGTGTATAGTTACACATAGTTACTTTGTTATAATTTAATACAATAATCAAATTGATTAGTAAAGAAAATATGAATAATGTATAGGTAACTAAATCATATTAAATAATTTATTATTAGCAACTGTTTTAACACGTCAACTGCCCAATTATAAAAGCCAACTTTACGATCACTTTATACGATAATAAATTTTGATTTACAAAAACGCATATATTATCTATATCAAAACGGTATAAACGTAACGACTTAACGTAATATTGTGTTAATATTCGAAAACATTTGACCTTTTGCAGTATTGTACCTAATTATTCATATGCTGGTATTTATTTTATTAAATTTTTAATTTTAGTTTCTAAGTGTTAAATTTCAATACAAGAATTATTATAATATTATTTTAACGATTAAATCTCAAAAATATAGGTGTATCTCGTAGCGGTATCTAAATATTATATTGATATTCATGTTTTAAATAGCATTGATATTTTTTTTTTCGCATCACAATAATATATTTATGTATTTTCCAACTACTAGCTGTAATTACTATATTTATGTGTGTATTAATTGCTATACCGGTATTCCGGTAACATTTTATAAAGACGATATGCCTTCTTACTATCGGATTACCACCCAGTCGTGAGTCACCGCAATAACCATTAATAATTGTTTGTGTTTTGTTTCGCAGACGAATCGGCGTTGGGATACGCCTGGCGCCGCGTCACCGTCGCGCTGGCAGACGCGTTTTCCTTGGTGTTGCCGCCGTCTGACGCCGGCCCGGAACCGGATTGGGACGAGGACCGCGCCCGGCCACCGCACAAACGCTGGCGTGCCACATCCGCCGCCCTAACGGCCGTTCTAGTGGCCGTGGTCGCGGCGCTGTCTTGCGGCATTTGCGGCGTGGTCGCGATACTGTACCGCCGCCAAAATTACGGCGACCGTCGCGGCGACCGAGGCCACGTCGCGTACGGACTCGGATGCGACGGAAGAAGCGGCGACAGCGCTGATGGAGATGACGGCCAAGAAGGTGCCGGGAAAACCCCGATCGTCGGGCGACTGAAGGCCGCGGACGCCGCACCGCCGGCCACCGACGTCGACGGCGCGCGACAACAGCACCACAACCTGCAGCAGCAGCAACAGCAGCGACTACTGCTACAGCGACAGCAACAGCAACAGCAACAGCAGCAACAGCGACAGCGACAACTACAACAGCAACAGCAGCGACAGCGACGACTGCAACAAACGCCTACCGCCGCCCCCGGTGACGACAGTTCCGGGGCTTGCACGCCTCTGCTGCACTCGCAACCGCCGTCTCGCAGGGTGCAGTACGCGTCTGGGCCGGAAGTGGCGGGTCGACCGCTGTCCTCCTCGTTTCCGGTGGCTTGCGCCCCCGACGACGACTACGAAGCCACCTCACTACGTGCCATCGACCCTGCCGTGTCCACCGTCAACTGCAATGCCGCGACCGCCGACCGCCGAGACGATGGTAGAGGGCCGGACATCGTCATGTCGACGGCCACGACACTGCATCTGGCCGATACCGGTATATACCTATTCATCGTACTCTTATCATTGTTCATTGTCCGCAGGGGAGGCATTATGTTTAAAAAAAATCGATCAATCGATTAGTTTTAAACAAAATTAAATTAAAATTGTTTCCAAAGATTATTCACATAGTTACGTATTGTTACTAAATACCGATTTGAAGTGATGCCAAAAAATAACGTCATCTAAGTAAATATGGTTGCAAGCACTCCTCTAAAGTATAGTTGAAAATTTGTCCATCCACTTGAATTATTTCCTAGATTATTTCTCTATTCTAGTCTCAAAAGGGTGAACATTTTCAATAAAAACTTTCGCTTCTTACGAGATGTGACATAAAATGTACCTGAAAGCTGCAGAGAGCTGTATTCCCTGATACCTTCAATTGTGATTATTTACATCCGGATAACAATATATCATATCGAAATTATATTTTCTTTCTCGCGGAGATCAACCATAGGCGTAACTAGGATGTAATAGTTACAGGGGCTAGAGTCCTAGAAAACTAATGTTCAAAATAACTTTGGGGGCCTCACATACCCACCACAGTAAGCGTAACTGTTCTCTAAAAATCAAAATTAAAAATAAGCAATAAAATGAAAGTATAAACTCATCATTAAAAACAAAATGTAAATAATAAAATACCTAAGTACAATATATATTATAGGGAGCTAAATACACATATAGGGGGCTATGCCCCCCCCTATTTACGCCGATGAGATCAACCCTCGTTGGATAGTCACTCCTCCCGGCAAACTTCTGATCCAGTTACACACGTAAGAATAATAACATTATTATGTTTATCGGTCCAGCACCAAAAAAATGTTTGCTGAATAAATGACGACGGCGTTGATCGTCTTCCATCGCGCTTCTCTTACTACTTTGACTCTATTCCTTCTATTATATTATCATTATGTTTGTTGAAATTATTCGTCATAATATGTTATGTAATGTGCGCCCAACCATGGCCTACCACCTCTCTTGCAGCCGTTTACACGTAGTTCCATTCAGCTTTACAAGTACCTATAATATATGTTAGGTACAATAAATACTAATTAAGAAGAAAATATTACGTAATATGACTGGTCGTTAACATTATTCACCAATTGCCTACGTTGATAATTATCGTTAGAAACAAATATATGTTCATGTCAATCGCCAGCTAAGGTAACGATTAACTTAAATTTTTTTCCTGATTAAACTCTAAATTACATTCACGTTGTTATCCACAGAAAATGAACGTTGATAACTGTTATGTGATGTCAATTTTCGTTTAAAAAACGTTACTTCATACTCTTAACAGTCGTAACTAAATTCAATATTTGAGTAACTATATATAATTGATTACAATATTACAACTTTTGAATACCTTTAGATTATACATTCATAATTCATATACTTTCATATTATATTATTTTTATAAGAGGACATCGTAGGTAGGTAATAACGAGATTTTAGTGAACAACATACCCATCAAAACTGTAAACTATTATTACTCATCTATGATGATTGATGGTGGTTTTTGAGAAGAAACACAAGTTAAAGCAGTTTGAAAAAAAATGATTTTTTGTACTTACCTCAAATAGTTAAATATTTAACTTATAATCAAATAGAACCTATATTTCTTAATTTCTAAATATTATCCACTTTTTTTCTATTGTATTGTTTACAGTAATAATTATTAATGATTAATGAATATCTAAGGAGACAAAAATTATTTGTTGAAAACTGTCTGAATTCAGGCCGATTCGTAGTTTTGTTAGTATATTATGGATATCATACCTATAACTACTCATTTATTATTATAATTTATCAATTTATGATTAAACTAGATTACACTAGATTTTTCTACAGTCACAAATATTTTTACTGACCACTGAATGCACAAATTCTAGCCATTTAAAACTAAAGCAACTAAATTTATTTACGTATTTATTTATTTATTTATTCATAAATATAATGCATATATTATTATAGATCGGTCAGGCGGTAACTGGCCACAGAAAGATCAATCACCACAAACAAAATTCAGTACCACGAACAGCAACCACAAATGGTCGTTAAACCGACTTCCGTGTCAAAAACCAACTACAACTACTATTTCAAGGGCCAAATTTACAACGACTTTAACACCAACAGCTGCTGCAATCTTAACAAATAAACATACAATATCTAAAACAATCAAGCCGGTAATAGATGAACCTATATCGGTATCATCTCGAGTGTTATTAAATGCGCTTCATCGAGAGTCATCCATCTAAAACTATGATTAATTTTATATATATAAAATATATAAGGTTTTATTAAATAATCGTTGTCTTAAAGACTTTATTCTCTTTTTGCTCTAACTTTATTTTTTCGATCTATTTGTAATCATTACTAGATACATAAATTGTGTGTGTTTACCGTACCTATAAAAGTTGAATATTATATTTATTTTGTCAGTGATTATTGCCAAGTTGTATATTAATATTGTGATTCCACATTTTTTTCATGGAATTGTTACTGTTTTTGTTAAAATATTAAGTCTTGATACGTTTTCATTCCTACGGACGTGTTACCAATTTAAGTTTTAAGATAGGTTAACCCTTTGATTTCATGTACCTACTACTTGTTAGAATATTATTTAGGAAAATCAAAAACGTTAGTTAAACTTTTGCATTGTTTATTTTAAGCAAAACTATTTATTTACATTAAATTTTATTATGGTAGGTACTATATTTGATTTACCGTTGTCATTATAATATTATGTGTACATATCAATATATTATTATGTGTTATTACTTATTAATGTAATTTAATGGTTTTCTTTGTGTGATAATGATTTTGTAACCAGTTCCTTATAAGTCATACAGTTATAATGTCATAGGTCCCTAGTAGATTTTTTATATAGTTATTTAGGTAGGTACTTCTACCTATATTAAGTAACTAAATAGGTAACATAACCTAAAATAATCCATAACTCTGCTTAATAGTAATAAGTAGGGTTCGAATTTTGAGGTAATATAATTTTAAAAAAACACTTACAATTTAAAAAGAAAGCATTTTATAATTTTTTTTTGTTATAATATTTCCACCAATCAATTCTAGTGTTGAAAAAAAACTAGCAACTGAATATACCTACCTAAATGTTGACAAACGGTCTTCGAAAAAAACCTTATAAAATATAAAATACTCTTATACATTGATAAAATATTTTCTTTCAACATCCACCAAAGTTATCGGTGAGCATTTCATACATATCCTATACATAATTATTTATAATGATTCAATATATACCTCATAGCTATCTAGATACTAATTTCCTAATAAGTTGTTATTTTTATATTTCTTGTGTCATCACGTTTTCAAGCAGGAAAAATTCTTCAATCTTCAACCTTAAGGGAAATAAAAGTAGAAAATCCATAGACCTTTTTTAAATAATCAGAAAAAACAAAGCAGAAAATCGCTCTGCTGTATAATAGTTGGCAGTTGGTGTCGAGTTCGACTAGTTCGAGTACTTACTCGAGCGTACATTGAGGCTCGTAAGTCTCTCATTCAGAGCGGAGATAGTCTGTAAACTGTTATTGTTTGAAGATTTTCTTATTTTACATATTAATGTTCACAATTTATTTTTCTATCATTAATATAGTACTAATGTACTGTAGCCTATATAAACCTGTAACCTATAACTATAAATGTAATTAATTTTTTTTCTAAAAACAAATCATTAAATTGCATATTATAATGTTTTATTCGATATCCATACCCAATAATAATAAATTATAATATTATTTCATATACCTATACCTAATACTACACTGGTTAAGCACTATTTATAGCTGTTATGACTTTATGAGTCGATACCAAAGTATAGTAAAACGGTGTGGATATCAAAGATCTGTGATATAAATAGTTTCAAGTTGATCAAAATATTTAATAATTTTTTTATTGCTATTGAAAATAATAATATATTAGTATAAAGTCAAAAGTGAAGATATCTACCTCAATTCGTTCGTAGGTACAGTGCATAAGCGGAAATCTGTTAAAATGTCGGGGGGGGGGGGGAATATTTAATAATATCAATGATGTGATTCATGGGGGCTACGTCTTCCAAGCTCCCCCCATTTCCATCAACTAAATATCCGCAGGAATCAAAAGTTTAAAGTCCTGTTGCTAATGATATTTTTTAAATAACAGCAAAAGAACTTCAAAAGTAATTTTTCATTTAAATACGATTTCGTCAAAATTATAATTTAAGTGTATATAAAAATGTATAAGACTTGTGAATATGATTTTTAAACATTTTTAGTATGTTGTAAGAAAAAAAATTATGAGTAGGACCGGACTGTTTATTTAAATATCCAAAAACATCAAAATAATTCTTTTAAAAAATACGATTTCAATAAAGCATCAATATTATAATATTAGGTGCACAAATTAAATTAAAATAGGTATCCTTAAAATGGTTTTTAAATTTTAAAGTCATGTTTGTTGAAAACAATTGGGTAAATCAATTTCTATTTGTATTATTTGAATTTACGCAATTTTAAATACCTACCTATATAAAACGATGCATTTATACATAGGTACTATTGAGGACTGACCTGAGAATCTAATATCTATGTAGGTTAATTTTCAACTTAATTACTCAAAAACAAATATTTCATTATAAATACATAAATAAAAAAAAAAAAGAAAACTAAAAAATGTCTACAATTTTAAACAATTATAACTAACATAAAATGAGTTCTTTCAAAATATGATACTGTTGTTTAAGTTATCATCTTCTTTAGACTATTACATTTTCAAATTTTTTTACCCATTTTACGGTATTATTACTCCATGAAATCAATAGGGTATGTACACCACTGCATGAATGGTTTGATTTGATATGTTTATCAGAAATTAAAATTAAAAACTTACATTGATGACCCAACTCAGGAGAAAATATTTCACACAATCATTAAAATAATTTGAATTTTTTCCTGTAGTCAAACATTGTACAGCCGTATACGTACTAAATATATTACCTACTATTAATGAACATTATGATTAGATTAATAGTAACAATTTGCCCTGTAGAAAGGTTGTTTGTGCAGAGTTCAGACATGCTAATATCAACAATGAGTGTTGAGAGGTTTCACATTCATGACAAATTTATTAACAACTAAATTTATTGATAGTTATTAATGAAGTTGGTTTAAAAAAAAGAAATATGGTATTTTTATTTCAGAATACTAAAAGGCCAGCAACTCATTCAAATCCTTTAGTCAAAACACTCTCATCAAAATCAAATGTTATTCCGGGAAATCCTCCTAGGCGCTTAAAGCACAACTGGTGCAGAGATATGCTGACTTAATGTCATAATATTAAAAAAAAACAAAACAAAACAAAAAAAAACATATCAATAAATAAAGATTTATCTATGAGAAAACTTAATGTATAACCTCAATTTAAGTATCATCACTGGGTGGCTGCTTTTATCAAGCGTTCATGTATTATTTTGTATCTTAGCTAATACTCTTATTGTACCCACAAGGTATAGATTGTGTATATAATAATAAAGGAAAAAAAAGTATACTAAATACCTAGCAGGTTTTATTATTGTAATCCAATTATATAATTTATCTTTGTCAAAATATCAAATTTGTTAATAAAACAATTATAATTTATTGAATTATTGATATTAAAGACTTGTAAAGTGTTAATATACCTAATATATTCATAGGTATATACATGTAAATATAATCACTTAAATTATTCGTTTACTCAAATGTATAATGTAGCATAATACATGAGGTACCTATAGTTATACAGTATAGAGTACCTAAGTACATAATATTAAATATACTTATATTAAATACCCAACATATATTACATTATTAGTATAGTAAGTACCTACCATTAATATTGTAATAACTAAGTTATTACATCTTATTATCATTGGAAAAAAAGAAGTTGGGACCCCCTGGTTATCACCACACTACTCATGTGATATAAAATCTAAATAGGTACCTACCTACTTGAAAATAAGGTCATTCAGTACCTACCTATACTTAAAAATTCAAAAAATTTAATTTTAATTCATTATTAAAATAAAAATGGGGATGAGCATGCTTGGCAAATCGTCAAGAAGGTATAATATATTATTCATTATAATTATACTTATTATATTTATTAACAGTACCTAGTATGATTTAATTAGATGTTTGAGCATTGCCAAGGTGATTTTGAGGCCCTAAATATTATTTGAATCATAAAATGTAGGTACCACAACCATTTATTATTGAATTTTGAATTCAAATTATAAAATATATTGTAACATATCTATTCGCTGTAGAAGTATCTACTATCTAGTATAATAAAATAGCATATAGTACCTAACTACAATGAAAAGGTTAACTCAAAACCCACTGTACAGCAGAGGAACTACTCAATTCTTTTTTTAATTTAAACTAATTAAAAAAAAATATAGAGGAATCAGTATATTTAGTAGGTAGTAAATATTTAAAGTTGCAAACAAATTAGTAATAACTAATAACCATGTAAAATAATCTTATCTTTATAGATATATAAATTGTAAAAATAATAAAAAGTATATTATACAGATTTTCAATGTAGGCACATAAGTATTTTAAGTATCTACATATTAATATGATCTATAGAGTTACAAATTAATTTATTAAATGTAGCTATAACCATTAGCACCAGTCAGTGGCGTAACTAAAACTTCGATTGCCTGTGGCGAAAAAATCCAGCGGGCCCTTAGGCCTTAGATTTCAAATGTGTAATATGAAGAGCATGCACTTACTCACACAATTTATATCTAGACCCACCCCTGCTATAAAAGGTAATAAATAATTAAAAGCATATTTATTATACTTTTATGAATAATATGGTCATTTTTTGTTACACATTATAATAAGAATTTTATTTTTTTAAATATTATAAATAACCACTTATTTTAGGCAGTTTTGATACTTTTTCTTGTTCTTCCATTTTTTTTACGCTTTTCATAGCCACTAGGTACTTTTTTTGACATGATCACAATATCAATTATTTGGTTCAACGAGTGACGACAACTCACAACTGATGACAGAATAACTAATGACAAAATAATATAGAAAAACGACGGCTATTCAATTTTCAGTTGGGCAGTACAATAGACTGTATAGCGTATAATATGACAAATGATAATTGATAACGAATCGAGAAATCGACAGACTTCTGAGACTTCAATACGGTATCCTAGACTTGTAAGCGTGTTGCGTGTATCAGTTATTTTTCTAGTTATTACATTTATTTTACTTTAAAATGATTTAATTTTACTAGAACTTATTAATAACTAAAATTCTGTAATAACGGTAATCTGTTTTACTTAAATTGCTACATTTTTTGAAGGGCCCTCCCCGGCGTTCTGGGGCCCTGGGCCCGTGGCACTTGCCCGTCATGCCACCCTATTGGTACGCCACTGGCACCAGTCTTTGTCTAGTCAGGATTGTTATGGTTTTAGTTGTTGGGTGTGTACCTATGCATAGCTTCCCAGCGGACTATAAAATATAATACAATTTTATAAGTTATCTATTCTGTGTGCACTTTATTTATTTAGGTACTAAATACTAATATATAAAATATATGTTTTAGTTGAAGAATTGAATAAACTACTGGACTACTTTGAAAATGAAGATGTATCTTATGTGCGATACTGAAGTCAGAAAAGAGCCTCTACATAACTATAGTAAATAAAACTATACATTGAAGTCACAACTGAATCTTTGTCATTCACATGACTAAAAATAAACTTTATTTCCCCTTGAACTAGCTCAACAGCCATAGCCAATAATCAATATAGGACAGCTGTAGAAGATACAAATATTCAGTGATCCTCAATATCAATATGATATCACTTATTCGCTTGGTAATACGATGGAACACAATTGACAAAAACCAATAACTCTGATAAATTCAATATTTAGTTAAAGTTTTAATTACCACAGTAAACATGGTAGATACTAGATTTATACACAAAAATGTATTATAGATTATTCTAGACTATAGTAAACAAATTATATGAGTACAGTTATTTGTGAATATTCATATTAAACCCAATTCAAGGATGTATTATAGGGATTGAATAAATAATGTGATGAGTATTACCTAATAGTATAATAATCTATACTTTTATTATTTTGTACATATTGTAATAATATGTAAATATTAAATGTTATTAAAAAAATAATGTTGTTATTAATACTTATTATAATGTATTGTATATTGGCCTACTTTTTTGCTGAATAAAATAAAATGAATGCAATATTAAACATGGCTTACCACGAAGAGTATCAAAATAAAACCAGTATTTCGGTACCAATTCTTAAAATTATTATGCCAATTAAACCATAAGTTTATTAGCTCATTTCTCATTACATCTTGCATACAATTAAAGATAGCTACTATTAAAAACATGTAAAAATAAAAACATCATAAGAATAAGAATATTTAAGTATTCCAGTGGCATAATTTTATTTTTTTTTTTTGGCGGGGGGAAAGTGGCTATGTGGACTTTTGCCCCTGTCTGATTTTAAAAGCAGTCGATAGGCCATGTCAACTCGGTTGTTTTCGTTTAACCATTGTTATATTTTATTAACTCGAGAAACATGCATATTATTTTTATATTTTCAGAAAATATTGTATTGTATATTAAGAAATTATTGTCTTTAAATTTTAAAATTTAATTTTTAATTTTTTAAAAAAAAAGAACAGGCGGTTTGTCTAAAAACAGAAGTCCCAAAAAAATTAAGTTAGTTTAAATCGCTCAAGAATCTCAAACAATTTCTGATATATTTAAACAATAGACAAAATTTGAACTAGTTAATATGCAATAAAAAAAACCATATTAAACTTAAAATAATATTAGTTTCCAGAGTTTTAATTTGTATGTACAATTACTATCATTATAAGATATCAACAATGATGTTGTTACTTAGTTAATAAAACTACTTAATAAATAATAATACTTAAATTAAAAAATATAATATGAGTTGAGAATGGTAATTTGGTAAAAATGTAAGTGGATATTATGGCATTGTGATTGAGAGCATTTTTTTCTTAAGTTCCTCACCCATTAAGGCTGGTCAAAACTTGTGCCCCCTCTAATGAAAACTCAAATGATGCCACTGTTTGAATCATTATTGCCTAAAATTGAAAATGTATTTGGTTACAAACATACTAAAACAATATATAATGTAAGCAAATACACTAATATATACATTAAAAAAAAAATAAATATAAGAACTGGTTATCACTATTAAGAACAATTAAATAAATAACTAACTACTAAATTAGTGAATGGGTCACTATAATATTTTTTAGTAAAAGCAAAAAACAAAAAAATTAAAATAAATTTGTTGCGAATCAAGCTAAACAAGCTGCAAAGAAAAACTTATAGATACATTTAAGGGTAATTAATTTAAATGTAAAGTAGTGTGTATGTTTTGTTTTAAGGAATAGATAGAATAAGGTAGTAGCCAGCTTTAGAATTGGTACAAGAAAACAGCTGATGAACAATTATGAACTTAAATGTTTCGTGTGCACGGAAATAAATGAAATTTGTACCGTCTACTGGGGTTTAATTGACACATTTTTCTTACTTTTTACACTATGTGGCCAACATTAGGCAATTTTTATAATTTTCTTTTTTGTTAGCCAATTAAGTTAACAAAAAATAAATATTGCATAAAGAATTAAAATAAGTGATAAGTATAATATTATAAAGAATTTTTGGATATGAAACATATTTAAAAAAAATATTAGATTTTTTATATCTTACAAATTTATAATTATAATGTTAATAAACAAAAATGTTATTCTGGATACTATGAAAATTCAAAATTAAGCTATTTGGGAACAATAAAAAAAATTTTAAATGAGCCAAACAAAGCATCAAAATAGTAAGTTAATTTTAACTCAACATTTAACTTATTAACTCGTATAAATCCAACCTTGGTTATATTATTTATTAATTCAATATTAACGATTTTCCTTTTTAAGTCTTAATATAGACTTTTTACAGCTTTCATCACTCATAATATGTTCCATCGTTTTATACTCGATGCTCAAATATTAAGTGTACCGACAGAGAAGTTTAATAATAACAAAAAAGTGTCTTACTAAATACTAACATAAAATGGCAGTTCACACATTGACATTTAGTGTAATTCTGGATTGAAACACATCAATATACTTTTTAAACTTAAAAACAAAACAAATAACATTGACTGCTTGCAGTAAAGATGCGACAATTAAATACATTCATTTTATCATTTATAAAAATGCACTATATTTTCTTTTTAAAAGCAGAAATTAATAAAATAAAATATAACACAAGATTATTATGAAAAATATATTTAAATATATTTATGTTATTATTTGTTAAAATACAACCATGAGTACATTTTATAAATAGAAAAAATATAATATTTCAAACAATGTAAAAATTTTCAAATTCCTGCATTTTATTTTAATAATGTTAAAGCAAACAAAATCTATATTCCCGTTAGTTATGTTGAATAATAACTTAATCTCAAATCTCATGTGTTCAAGAAAATTTTTCACATAATATAAATGTTCTTAATTTGTGGCACCTTTGATTTATGTAACAACAAGGTCAGTCGTTTTTATGAGCACACATCAAGCAATCTAAATGCCCCATCCTCGGCACACATACTTTTATAAAAGCATACGTGCCAAGACTGTGGCTATTGACATTTAGACTGCCTGACGTATGCTCATAAAATTGCATGTCCTTGTGTTAAATATTACATTGAGTTGAGTAATAAATCCTGGTTTGACAATAGTAGGTTTAAGTTATAACAATACATTTGAAAAAGTTGATACATGTAGAAGAATTAACACAGCATCACTGTGTCATGAACATTCTTTGAAATATCTTCATGAAAATAGATGTGTTAAGATTAAACCATACTAGTCGTAGGTGAGAAAATGATGCGAGTGCACGAATAAGATGTAATCTTGATTTATAAGCTAGTGTTGATGGACTTTTTGAACAGCACATTGACAGCCATTTTGAGTCGGACCATATGGTTATCGCGGCCTGTTACGTTGGCCGGCGTACACATCAACTCTGTTTACAAATAATGAATACATTATTTGGGATAGAGTACTAGATAAGTATATTGAATATTGATATTATATTAAGTAGTCATAGAATAAAACCAAACAATAATATTATTAGGACAAAGCAGTAAAAGATAATGTTTGTATTGTCGAGATTGGCAAATACATGTATTACGACAGTTGACAGGACTTACTTACGATTGATTATCAACAGCGTTTCGACTTCACTAATGAACAGAATGTATTGGCATTCAGACCAAAGTAGTCGAAATACAATGAGTTGGTCGGCTGGACAGGACGTTGTGCTCGGATAGTCGGACACTCGATTGAGCGAGTCGTCGCAAGACTGCGAGAGCATGGATAATATATTACATTATAAAAATGGTATAGTGAACAATGTGGTGGCGATTCAAGTCACGGACTAAGATATTATAATATCTAGAATATTATAACACCTTAGTCCGCGAATGAAGTACTGAGGTACAGGATGTTTCCACAACTTTACTGTGGATAAACATTCAACACTAAACAGCACGATTTGAGATTGAGATAGATAAGATTTCTAAGCTATCTTAAATCGTGATAAACTGTAAATATTGTTATCTATCACAATACTCTACGTAATATTATACAACGCTCGACGTCCGTGCGATGTTATGTGATAAGCATTATTACTATTACTATAATATCACAGATGAAATAATTTTATTTAATCTGTGATAGGTAATAGTAAGTAAATAACTGATGAAATTAATAATAACTATGTAGGTATCTACTACAGATGTGTTATGTTTTCTATTTTTCTATTTGAAATTTAATTTAAAAATATAATTAGAATAGTTATAAACTAGCTGCATGAATTGACAATAGTACAATATAATATTATGAAAATTATTCTTTGAAAAACGAATAATACCTAACACTTGATGTATTTATCACCCACAACAAATGCTAACTCTTGGTGTGCGCTGTGCATTTCAAGAACTAAGATTCATGTTGCACTACGATTACGAATGTCGAATGGTCTACGATTTACTACACACCTCACATAGTGTACTCTAGGAATTGGACGTTTTATTCGTGTGTAGGTACTAACAATAACAATAATTATATTACATTGTTATGCCAAAAACATTTTCTTATATGTTTGTATTATTTGTTTGAAAATCTCATTAGTGATCATACACCCAAAAACAACAGCACTTAATGTCAGACAAAGAGATTATGGGAGAAGCCTACTGTAAAAGTGTTAAGTTGTTCCAGACATTTAAAACTAAAAATACTTGTTTGTTGATGAGTTCTTATCTTGGTGGAGAGTTGTCGAATATACTGAGGTAAATAACAAGTATTATTGCTGGATCAAAATTTTTATTAGCTGGATAGATTGTTAGATTGTATAATAGTCTCACAAATTTAATCACTTATTCTTGAGAACTTAAACATGTTTTACAAACTACAATTAGAATAACACCAACGAGTTCAAAAACGACTGTATTAAAAATGGAGATTAAAATGGGATAAATCAACGATTATTATTTATTGGGAAACAGTTTATTTTAATTTATTATAATGATTGGATGTAACAGGGATTATAATATAATTGTCGAATATTAGAACTTTAAATATTTTAAGTAATAATATAATTTGTTTAATAATTTAGTTGCATAATACTATATTACTATACATACTTTTCTGTTTTATAATGTATTACATAACTAATTACAGATATAAAGGATATTTTAATGTCTACCATATGTTCCTACACTAGATATGCCATTGAAGCATTCAGTTACTTACATTCTCGCAATATAATTTACAGAAATCTGAAACCTGAAAATTGAACATCAGTACATCACTAGTTGTGTGAAATTTGACGATGTTGGCTTTGCCAAAAAAACTGCGTGTAATTATAAAATACCTAAGCTTCATAATATTTGTATAGTCAATACTAAAAATGTATTTTAATATATTTTCAGAAACCTGGATATTCTATAGAAAACCAGAATACATTTCCCTAAGCTAGCCTCAACAGAGGGTTTGATTCCAAATGATTCTTTTGGAATACTTATTTAAAATTTTGTCTGTAGGTTTTGGAAACAATAAATCAACTGCCCCAGTAAACAGATTACAAATCTAAACTTCTCCCAGCAGCTGTGATTATCGTAAGCAACCGTAGGAATTACCTATTCCGTTGATTTTCTTATGGAACTGTGTTATAATTATTTCTAGGGACAAAATGTATCAAGGAAGAAATTACAAAAACATTGGATAAACAGAGTAGTTACTACCTACTATGTTGTGTTGCACCAACTAGTCATATGAACTATGATATAATATGAAGACTACCTACATGCTTCAACTAGCACATTCAAACTTTCAAGCAAATAATGTAAGTTCTGATGTGTTGCATTAACTATAATGTATTTGGAATGATACATCTGAACTGACATAACAGATTTACAAAAATCATACAATTTCTTTATCTCACAAAGTTACAGTTAATTTGGGTTAGCTGTACATAAAAAGTAAATATTGTAGTGGTCTGGACACTACAGGTGTTGTTGACAGGAATATGATGAGGTGTAATTGATTGAATTTTGCAACACTGTTGTATGATGTAGTATAGTTTATTATTATTTAATAAAAACAAATGTAATTTTAACTGTAAATTGAATAATCTGTGCTAGAATATTCGCCACAGAGAACTATTCAGAGTGTTCAGAAAATATTGATTTGAACCGAATATTTTCTAAGTCCAAATAATTAACTGTTTGAAAATTATTCTAAGTCCAAAATAATACAGTCAAAAGACTCTCTTGGTGAAAGTGAGAAGGTGCTCTGGCTCGTCTGGTCAAATCACATCTGAATATGGGCTGTTCAGGGGTCTCCTATATAAGCCTACCCTCTACTTCTCCTAGTCCTCTTGATACGAGTATCATTTCCACGGATTCTGTGTTCGCCAGCTATCGTTCCGGTAAATACTAACGGCCCACGCTCCGATAGGACTTTCCTGAGTGCGCATTCTAAGCGTCGCAATGTGTATAGCCGAATATCTATTATGTGGTATTCGAGATTACTATGCACCAACAAATTATTAATTATATTCGTGGTTTTGTATTATTAAGTATTATTATAGTATTTCCAAGAAATAACAGACCCGGTTAAAATATACTAACCCTTTTGTTTACTTAGCATCATGCTTATTATCCCTCATATATTGTGTATAACCTGTAGCTGGTCTATACGCCGTTGTTACCCCGTAATTACTCGTAGTGCAATATGTAACTATTAAATAACTATTTTGGTTGATATGCTTTATAGAACAGTGTCATTTTTTCTAGGATTTAAATGTATCAAGGAAGAAGGAAAATGATTGAATAAACAAAGTTACTATTTCCTAAAGGTTACAACTGTCACATTTAAACCTTCATATATATCATGCAAGTTCTGATGTGTTGCAATAACTATAATGTATTTGGAATGATAAATCTGAACTAACATAACAGATTAACAAAGTTGCAGTCCGTTTTTGTAAGCCATTCATAGACAGTAAATATGTACCTATTAAATAAATCTTTTGTTGATATATTGTATAGAACAGTGTAATTATTTTTAGGTACTAAATGTATCAAGGAAGAAAGGAAAGCATTGAATGAACTAAGTTACTTTCACCTTCAGGCTACAATTACCACATTTAAACTTTCATACAAGCCATGTAAGTTTCTGATTTCTGTTGCAATAACTATAGTGTATTGGTATTTAATGATAAATCTGAAATAACATAAAAAACATGCTATTTCTGTATTCAACGTAGTTACAGTTAGGTGTGACTTGATTTCTGGAAATTCATTAATTATTGACAACCATTTAATTGTATGATATAAGATAATATGTATAATACCCAACTAGTTAGAATAAGTTTGTAAGTTTATACTTGTGCTCTAAGGTGGTGTAGTAGATTCCATATAATAATGAATTATTGCATTGTGACTAGTGTGTCAGTTTATTGTTTTAAAAGTTATTTCATCAAAGCTATCATTTAGTCTACACGTGTTGTTATGCACTTTTGCATATTTTGTATGATTTTTTATCTAAACATTTTAGTAATAATCATTAATCAGCATAACATATTCAATCTTAAATGCGATCTAATTACTTAGACCTTTTGAACAAACCTAGTATTTTTAAAGCTGATTAAACATATTTGTGTACTTCGTTTTGTTTATACTAGATCGTGGAAACATCAAATTTAAACTGGAAATAAACAAAAATAATGATCCTGATCCCAACCCAAAGAATTATTGATTCTGGACTTTGATAATGGAACGAGGATGATCTAGTCAGATCAGGGGAATAATTTCACTCAGCGATGACCATAGAGTGGCTGGACCATGGGTTATAAATCTAAATTATATTCTACCGATCTCAGGAATCACTTTGTCATATATTTTAGATTTGAATTTTTTTTATTTTTAATCTTTAGTTCTATTTTATCAACATCAGTAATACTATACTAAATATATACTGTTAATGTTTTATGTTAAAACAACTTATATTTGTATAATCTATTATAAATATTATTTATTTTTCATTGTTCTAATCACATAGTTGAATCATTTGTTTTATGTGTTCTGGTTTTTCACTGATTTCATATCACTGTTTACTCCTAAATTATAATGCTGCTGAAATCATATAAATCTATGGTAAATTTATATTTTTAGTACAATATAATATTTAATATGCATGTTAATTTAGAACTTTTACACTTGAACATGACATATTGACATATTGTATTGAACAAATTTAAAAATGAATTTTATTTGTATTTTTTTTCACAATGTAGTTTGACTTACTTTTAATGTTATCACATTTTTTATATTTAATTTAAAAAAAAAAAATGTCTAAAAATATTTGGTGAATATTTTTGTTAAAATATTTAACTGGCTAATAGTCAAAAGTATGTCCGTTTAATTTGTGATAAATTTTATGGGGAAAAAGATGTATACATTATAAATTAGTGATAAATCTATGGCTCAAAGAATGTATCAAGAAGTCTTGAAAAGTCGGTACAATTGACAGACATTAATTGTTAATATACATGCAACATGTAGCATTTATTCAACAAACAATATTTTTTTACTATTTAAGGCATTAAAGTTTTTATGTATGTTTTGTACTTAGCTTCAGTATTATCTACTATCAAAGCGAATGCATAACTATTTTTGAAGTGAAAACTTTTTAGGCTCGTTTAGCACTTTTTGTGGGTACTGAATTAAACTGAGCCGTCACGCTCGGTTATGTAACACTCATTTCGGGCGAAGTCGGCTCGAGTCGATTAAGCATGAGAGGAACAGTTAGCAGAACAAGAGAGAAATGTAGTCGAAGCTTCACTGCTGTACTCGCCCAGCAGAATTGGTTAGGGTTAGGTTGTGTTGGTTAGGATGTTAGGATGTGTGTGTGTGTGTATTTATACACAATCATAATTAAGTGCATTGTAATAGTTATTAATTTATCAATATAGAACCCAAAAAAACTTGTATTTCGTATTATTAATTTCGCCTTGTTGAAGTTTTCACTTCTGTCTTGAAAATGACAATTTTTTTTATTGGTAACAGTCCATCTTTCCAAAAGCAGTAATTTTTGTTTATAGTAATTAGCTTTCAATTTTGTCCTTTTTGAACCAATTGAAACTTCGGAATGCAATGGTTCCACTGTATGGGAAAGATTTTTTTTCATTTTCCCAAAATTCATTCTTGAATTGCTCCTAATAAAAGTTATATTTAAGATCATATACAATATGTAGTAGGTGAAATGTAAATTACATTAAAAAAAATTAATTGAATGCCACATTGTCGCCACAAATGTTGTTAGGCTTAATATTGTAGTGAGTTTACCTATAGCTACTGTTATAATTATTGTTATAATATAACTAACATGACTAGAAAAGTTAAAATATTGTAAACAAGTCACCATACAATCATTACTGGTGTCCAATAATATTCTTGACTTTAAGATAGTTTATACATTCATTCACTTTAATATAAATACACAATTTGTTCGGCAGAAAGCAAATTTGCCATGCTTCATGCTTGTAAACACTATCTTATTATACTGTAACGTGGTCGGGGAAGACCAGTTAAATATAAGATATTCAGGGAGGAGTTGTGTATCCTTTGAATATATTTATCCGTAGCTCGGGAGCAGGAATGTTGGGATCTTATAGTTACAAATGAATACAGATTGATTTAAATTGTTATTAAAATATAATTTAATTACATATAATTTACTTACAACTAATTTATTGGCAGCCCGGAGTTC